>NC_054376.1:63300995-63400995 GCF_017654675.1 Xenopus laevis
ATTTTCTGCATTTTGGAGACTTGTCAAATTTAACTTCTGCATAAAGTACCCTAGCATTTCTTTTAACGTAAAATATCTAACCTGATTTTATCAGTAATTATTTTATCTATAGAAAACTCTTGTCCAATTGTTCTTAAATCCATACCCAGCAAGTCACATGTGGCCTTCAAAACCTTTGTAATAATTGCACTGTTCTTGGGACTTCTGTAAATCTATTTTAAATATCACCAAAACCCACTGAAGCCTTTGCATTTAGGCACTACTTTACCAATCTCGTGCTTCCACTTGTGGTTGTAATTTTATGTACAAAAGCTTCATTCTGTTCTAAACTAATTTATGCTGTTGAAGTGCTTCTCCTAAGTTTATATCAATGATTTGTTTTGCAGAACTACCTGACAGGTGGCACAATAGATTTTTATTAGTTGGTGATAAATAATTTGCAAAGTGGCTTTAAAAGGGACTGGTCACCCAGTCACTAAAATTCCTTTTAAAATTAAACCTGAAATCCAAGTTTTTGTTTTTATAATCAAAACATCTATACTTTTTTAAAATAGCTGTCAATCAAACATTGCCTGCCTCTCCTCTGACTTAGGCATGGAGGTGGGGAAGGCAATTAATTTAACTTTCCATTCTGCACTTCCTAATGACACTGCACTCCTCACATTCCCCCTCCCTCCTCACCATCTAATTGAACTGTTTCCACATTTACTTGCTCTTGTCTGTCATGTTCTACAGCTGCTCTGTTCAAGACTCCATCCTGTCCAGGACTTTGCTTGCTCCTTTTTTTCTCTTCTCCTCCACTTTTGCTCTGTACTGCACCTCTGTCTAGGTCTTTGCACAATTTGTACAATGGTTGATAATGGCACTGATAGTCAAACGCATCTCAAACACCAAAGTTTCTGAGCAGTGTTTACTTGTGTGCTAGAGTACCATAGCTTTCAATGTGTCCAGCATGCCACATCACTGAAGCTTTGGAGAAAAAAGTGAATCACAATTATATTCAGTTTTATAAAATTTATTAGACAACCCTATAGGAGTTTCTAATCGATTAAATAAAACTGTAGCTTAACATTTTAGATCTGAAGAATGTTCTTGCATCTGCCACACTATCTCATTGGTCCCTGTGTATAAATAATATTTTAGATCTTTCTAATATTAAAAACTGGAAAACTGGTGTGACTGGAATGGTTTTCTAGCCCTAAATTTGTCCTTTAAAGGTTAAGCAAATGTTGGCATGGATACAGTGGAATATCTGTCTTAAAGCAAAGGCAAAGGATCAATAATTCACATTTTCATCTCATTCAGTGCTATAAAGCATTTTATTGGTTACCAGAACTACTACTCCTTTTTAGACTCTTCAACAGATATGAATGTTGGGCTTGTGTATAAGTGCAGGCCAAGAAACAGTCCAGTGTGGCATTCACCTAAACATTTATACAAAGGCTTCTTTAAGGTAACCTGTTGATAACCTATTCAACTATAAGATAAAATGGACCAATAGAATGAATGTTTTGGGCTTAATGCTTAAAAAATTATGCTTTTTATTGTAAGCATTTTAGGGCATTTGTATTTATAGTATCAAGTCAATTAATTGGACAGGGACAGTCTGTGTGGTAGAATGCATACTTGCTTCCCTGCTGTCTTTGGGATTTAAACATCTGTAAAAGTGCTAGAACAGCAGTTTACTGTCACGGCCTTATGGTTGCTGGCAAATTCCTGTAATGGTTCTACTGAGGGTGGCAAGTTCTGCAAAAGTAATAAGGCATGTGAGGAAATGTGTTGAGACTAAAATGTATTATTTTTATGTATGTAAACACACAATAATCAATAGAACCAGTTGTCTAGGAGAAATGGTGGATTAAAGTATAGCAGGTTTCTAGACAGCAATTTTTATAGCGTTTAAGGGATTGCTAGAATTCACTGGGGATTTCTGTTCCTTTCCTGCAACAAAACGTAAGCTTTGATGTCACGTGGATAATTGTCGGCCTGCGCTTTGGGCAAGTACTGTGGTTGAGCTGTTCGTCCATTAATGGTCACATCAACCTGTGTGCCAAGAGTGCTGCTCAGTGAATGCTACCTGTATACAGTAGTTTCCTAGAAAAAATCTCGGCTCATGCACTTCTGTAAAAATCTTCTGTATCCATATTCTGTTTTATTCTTTCTAATTAATAGACCAGACCCTCACCCCAAACATTTCTTTGGCTTTTCTCTTGCATTCAGAAGAGAGACAACTTCCATCTGAGGTAAAGGACAACCCATTATTGTACACAACAACCGGAGCCTGGCGCGTAGCACGCCGCAGACTATCTCACCATTAATATCACCCTTTCTTCCTTTCATAGGCAACCCACATTTTCTGAATGCTTACATTGGCAACCCATTTCTTGCTTGGGCAGGGGCTTACACAGTGAGACATTTAATGCGTACTCCTGCCAATCTGTACTCCCTCTTCGATCTTAAAGAACGATACCCCTCAATAACTTGGGATCTCTTCTTATATCTACAAGCTAGGCATTATGCCCACACAGTGATTCACATTATTCCATCACAGGCACTAGATAACTGGATTGACTGCTTATTTAGACCGCTACTACACAACCTTCCACCACTCTTCTTTATAATATTTTAAAAGTCCCACTACTGGATTTTGGGTGAGGTATGGGAAAATGGCTACATCAGATCCCAGACCTGATTCAAGAAAAATGATTTACTTTACATTTTAAATCTCTATCACTTCTTAAGTCTAGTCACTTCCATATTATGTTTCTAAATATATTTATATCGCCTGAGCTGCACAAAAAAGTGGGCTGGTCCGACTCTGACGCCTGCCCAAAGTGTGGGGTCCTTAAAGCAGACATTTACCACTGTCTATGGTCCTATTCTTTGATTCAACAGTTTTCAGACACGGTCATATACTATTGTAAATCCACGTTACATATTCAGATACATCCCATACCTCTTTGGCCAATTTCTGGAGATACCACAAAAATTTCAAAAGCAGAAATTAGCAAATATTGTTTTGGCAGTTAGTAGAAAATCCATACTTCACTGTTGGATATCAAGTCTGCCCCCATCACTTGAAATGATGCTTGCTAAATTTGATTTTGCTTATCATATGGATTGGTTGGAAGCTACTCTTAATAGAGAACGTCAGGTTGCAACCTTTTTTTGCTACTTGGGCAAAATATGTGCAAACATTATCTACTAGACGACAACAAGAAATCTCATGTATTTCGGATCATCACCTGCTATATGTCCAAAGAATTGGCGGGGAGGAATCCTTTAGTGATAAGGAAGTGAAATATGGAGAATATCTAAAAAAGGCTCTGGTGTTGTCTCTATTTGATGTAGTCTTGGTTGGTACTGGGAGTAACTCTGGGTGGGGGGGGGATTGGTGTGAAGTATAACTTTTCCAATGTCTAGGTGGTTTTGATGAATACTATGTGACCCTAACCATTGGGGTGTGTTGATGAATGTTTGCAGACCTACTCCAATTTAAATATGAAACCCCATCCAGAACTGTATAGCATGTGTCAATCTGTATTGTATTTTTTCTTTTGGTGCTAATAAAAAACATTTATTAAAAAAAGTCTAGCCTTTCTTCAGCCATTCAAAGGGAAGAATAACCTTAAAGTTTTTAGTCACCCCATCACCTAGAAGTTAATTCCCCATATCCAATATACCCAGAATATAAAATCTGCTGCATTGCTTAAATGGCAGTGCCCATCGACTTTTGCGTGCATGAGTAAGCACTGACATTTCCCAGCCTTGTCTTCCACTAGTAACTGTTCTGAGAATGCCTGGCCTACTGGAAAGAAAATTAAATAAGTCCAAAGATGTAATTTCTCTATTACAAAAACCTCCAAAAATGTCACTCAGCATGCGGTTTAAAGCCTGTTATTTTTCACTGTCCTTCATTAACTGATTAGCATTATTAGGATATATAGAATTACTTTGACCTTGTATATGCCACACATACAGGCAAGATTGTGGTATACTATTTTTTTTTTGTTGGATACTAGGCAAGTTGGCAGCACATTATCTATTGTGTTCAGACGTTTCGGTACAGCTTAAAACATAATTGATAATATACTAGTTAACATAGCAAATATACCACTAGTAATATGATGGTAGACCAGCCTATTTAAGTCAAAATAAATCTAGTATAGTTCAAATATGTGACCAGGCCTAAAAGAGCAGATTCTAAAAGAACAAACAACCCTACATGTTCATGTATCTTCTAGACAGAAGATTGATGTATCAATACATATATTATTTTGTGAAAGTAGTTTGTTTAAAAATAACAATTTAGGTTTAATCCTATGACATGTTTCATCACTTTGTTGCAACTTTTTGTCTATGCTATGCAAATACATTAAGAAGTCTTTAAATTACTTGTAATAACTTAAAGGAAAACCAAACCCTAAAAATTAATATGGGTAAAAATGCCATCATTTATATACTGAACGTGTTGCGAGCCTAAAGTTTCAGCTTTTCAATAGCAAATAGCAAAATTCTCAACATCATTGTCTTTTATTGATGTTGGTATCTAATATAATGACCCACACTCCACACTAAACCCTAGTGATAAGCGAATCTGTCCAGTTTCACAGAAAAAAATTCAAAACTGCAAAAAATTTTTGAAACGGCGAAAACATTCAGAAGTTTCAATGGGCATTTTTATGAGCCGCAAATTTCACGCATGCAACAATTTCTCGCTTCAAATGCATTAAAGTTAATGAGCGTTTTTTTCTGACGGGGACTTTTTTGTCCAAATGCATTAGTAAATGGGCGTTTTTTTATCTGCATTTTTCTCGGTGAAATTTTCCACAGCAAATTTTCGCCGCAGTTTCACTAAATGTTTTGCACATGGCACAATTCAGCATTGTGCCACGAATCCATTGCTGGCGAATAAATTCACCCATCACTACTAAACCCTCCTACAGCTAAAAGTCCCATTCCCTTCTCCACTACCTCTCCCCTGCTTTCTCCCCACATAGTGTTTAAAAAGAATATGTGCCCCATGTAGCATCACTGACCTAAGTTTGCAGAGTAGCGCAGCGGAGCTCAGGGGGATCATGTACGGATGCTTCATATTATCTTCTGGTTCCTCCTCTTTCTTTTGAGAAATTTTCATTGACTGATGTGTCGGAGCACACGTCATAGATACGGACACTTCCGAGGTTATTAATGGTCTATTAATCGATGCAATCAATCAAGATTTAGGGGATCCATTGAAAAAGTTGTATGTTGTACAGTAAAATGTCAACAAAAAGTCATTATCACTATAAACCTAATAAACATGTAAATACTGTATCCTAATAATGTAAGTTATATTCCTTTGTACATAAGTTTTTATTCCATGTTAATTGGCATTTGTCTTTTCCTTTTTTTTGTTGGGAAAAAATAGTATTGGTCTAGTGGTTAGTGCCCCACTGGGAGAAAGAAATGGGATTTGATCTGACCACAGATTGTCCTTGGGTAAATTAAAGATAAACAGAGGTAAAGTGATTAGCCCAAGTGTAATTGAGAAATTGTTTCATATGTCCTTTAGAAGCCGTCCAGGCAGTGTCTTATTTTCCATCAGTAGAGCAGCATCAATTTAATCCACAAGATGCATTCACTTAGGTTATAAAGTGTTCTGGTATTATTGATTTAGCTGACTGCAAACAAAAACCTTCTGTTTTGCCCTTATCTACCTGTTGTCTTTTTTTTTTTTTTACTTTGGCTCATGTGCAACTCTGATAATCTTATTTTAAAGAATGCATTTCAAATGTGCTTGGTAGCATCGGATAATTATAATCCTTTTCCCCCCAGAGCTTGAATATCCTGTAGATAATATATTAATATACATACCTTGTTCAAATTTTTAAGCAATTTCAACTAATAGTTTGTTTAGAATTCTAATTTGTGTATTCAGTTTAAATAAACTAAATAGTCTTAAACTAAAGATGGCCATACACAGGCTAAGAAAAAGCTGCCGACAGCCAGCATTTATATCTGTCCGAAAATCGTCCAGATGTTGATCGGCAGCCTTAAAAATCCCTGCATTCCTGACCTTATTTGATCATTGTCCCCTACGGCCCACAATCTGATCAGCCCGATATTGCCTACTCAGGGTAATAATATTGGTGCAAGATCCACTCGTTTGGTAACCTTTGCCAACGAGTGGATATGCCCATGTAAGGCCACCTTAATGCCATAAGTCAGGGGTTCAAAACTTTTGGCTTCCCTGGGCCATATTGGAAAAAGAAAAATTGACTGGGGCCACACATGAAATACACAAACACTTTTGATTTGTAAAAGTAAAGAAAATACACAGTAAAGAACTAAAATACCAGTTGGATAACCAGATGGAGCTATACACTGGAATATGAGACACCTGGATATTAAATAGACTTATTATATTATGACGTTTCCTCAGGAACTGAGCATTTCAAGCTGGGCCGCATTCATATCCATCCTGGGCCGCAGGTTGGACACCCTGCCATAAGTGATGGATTAAGAGCAGAATCAGAGAACCCACCCCTACACCTGAAACTGCATTCTTCTAAGTCTGCAACTATAGCCAATGTGTCATCACAGGCAAATGGAGCAGATTTTGGTACAATATAGTTTGTGAGCCAAAATCCACTCTGTATGCCTGCACGTGGGCCGACACAGGGCCTCTGGAGCAGCCAGCATTTTGAGTTTGAGTGGCATGATATACCCTATATGGCTGTGCTTCCAACTTGACTACAGTTTTGGGTAAAGCACTTTATGGTCCTGACAACCTAGGTCCATATAGAGTTGCCTTCCTGAAATGTGAGAAAAAGAACCTGATGGCCTGTTAGGGTTGCCATCTGGCCTGTAAAAATGATGGTTGATCCCAATGTTATTAATAGGGAAAAATTATAAATATATTGTAAGGCCGGTATTTTTATCCGAAAAAGGTGGCAACCCTATGGCCTATGTGTGGTGAGAGTGCATCTACTTAGGTCAGATGACACCCTAAGGATGGGTACCTAGAACACTCAAATACTTTATGCACACCTTTCTGTTTGCCAGATCATATATGTTGTGCATGTGAAAAACTAAAATAATCTGTGACAACCTATGGGCCCTGTGGTATGCCCTAAAGGATAAGTAAGCCCTTTATTTTAAAATCCCCAGAAATTGCTCTTAAAGGAGAATTCAACCCTAACGTTAAAAAACCCCTACCCTACATAGACCCCCCCTCTCTCCCCCCCCCAGCCTAAGTGTTTCCCTGGGCAAATGCCCCTAACATTTCTTACCCCTCGGTGCAGATTCAGGCACCTGAGTTCACTGGCGCCATCTTCTTCTATTCAGAAATCTTCAGAATGAGACAGTCATGGAGGTGCATGCACAAATGGAGCAATTTTTTGTTTTGCGATAACTACGAATGCGCCGAAACTCATGAAAGTTGTTGAAGGGCCTGTCTTCTTCCGAAGATTACCGAAGCGACTGAAGATGGCGCCCGTGAACTCCGATGCCTGAATCTGCACCAAGGGTTAAGTAAAACGTCAGTGGCAATTGCAAGGGGTAAGAGTTAGGGAGGGGGAAGGGGGGGGTCTATGTAGGGTAGGGGTTTTTATACATTAGGGCTGAATTCTCCTTTAAGAGCTGTCAGAAAACAGCTTTTTTTTGTTTCTCTGATACAAAGTTATTTTAGCTGTTGTGAAGCTCCTCCTCTTAGCTGTCCTCTCCGACTATGAAAACCTCAGAGGTGCCTATTGGGCATGCTCACTGCCTCTGCTCCAATGGACATCAATCAGACATGAACAGTTGGCACAGTTGGAGAGTGCATATAAGAGCTGTCAAATTAAATTTTAACACTGGGAAGCTGCAAGGAATCCCTATAAAAAAAGATGGTGCTGCAGTTGTCCCACAGAGGTAGCCTGGTCCCCCAGTGTGCCTTTCCCTGAAGAGCAGCACCAACCAAGCGTAAAAATTATTCTGTCAATTTGCATAACAATTTACTCACTAAGGGAACGGTTTCATTATTTCGTTAATGGAATTTTATTAACTAATCAAAACCTGGCAACTCTTAATTTGAGTTCATATGTGTGGATTTTAGACTTTCTGTGCAGAATAACAGAATATATCTTGCGTTGTGACAATACCTTGCTCATACATTTTTATTTTTAAATAAGATTAACCTATTTCTAAACAGCAAACATGTAATTGTTTGGCTTCACTGACTGTCTTCCATTTGTTTATGCTTTTATTTGACTTAAGACTGATCTAAATATATTTCAATACTAATCTGTTTAGCTATATAAGACTGAGGTTGGTAGATTGGAAAATATTAAATAGCTTGTGATTGACATGTTTTATCTAGCCATTTATTGCTATGAAGTTTTTACATAGGGCTTAAAACATGTATGAGGATGTGTCTTGTCACAGAAGCATATACAGTTTTTCATTTGCCAGTTCACTAACAACTGATTTCAGATGATATTTTGACATGCTCTCTTATGCTCAGGCCATACACCATTATTGCCCAACCACATCTCTTAATGCCTGTTATCCCCTTTCAGAGTGACTCCTGAAAAATCACGGAAGATTAACCATCAATTTAAAGATTATTTAGCACATCTTAGTCGGAGTATAAGGCAGACATAGTGAAGACATATGGAATAAATGCAAAGTTTAACACTAGACAAAAAATAATGAAACTGTCTTCAGTGTCCTGTTCTTGCTAAAGATGATGTATTATCAATGGTATGGTTCTCCTGAGTTATAACAATAGGGGGCATATTTATCAAAAGTCAAAAGTCGACCTTTGTTAAATCTGCCCCTAGGTGTCAACAATTGATGTAAAAAAGAAACTCCAACTTAACTGTGTTCTAAAAGTCTTAAAAAATTTTTTTTACATCACTTGCTACCAGACAGTCTGTAGATTTTGGCAAATGCCAGAGGGGCTGTTTTAAGATGTCAGACAGTCACTATTTAGTAGGCCTGTGGGGGTCATTTTTGAACAAAAGGCCAGGCAGCTTTTAAATATCCCCATCTATATTTGATTCTACTACATATTTGATAGATTAAGGCTTGAGCAAAATGTTTGTGTTTAAAAAGAATTAGATCATTGTATTTGTAAATATTAACAAAAATCAATTTTAAAGATATTAAATCTCTTTATCTGTGTAATTTTCTAAAACGTTTTTACCAATATTATCACAATAGTCTTTTTATACCTGTAGTTTAATATGATTTTCCAGTTACTGTTTTGATGGTGAGAAATGTATCAATGAAATTCACCTTTATTGAATTGTAAAGTCTCTAGTGGTTCCACTTACAGAGCAATTTCCTTTGATGTGCAGATTCACATTTTCAGTCTATGGTTATTAAAGAGAGCCACTGCTGCAAAGCTTCTCATTGCTCTAATTTATAAGGTTACCACCGTAGTGACATTTTTCAAACTGGGTCTGTCCTTGTCCTAGTGCACAAAGCAGTGGCTATTGTTTAGCACCATAAAACACACTTTAAGGAATGGATATAAATTATGTATTCAGTATATTTATGGACTTATCAAATATGTATTTAGAACAACTTGAATGTTTGCTCGTTTATTAAAAAATCCAAAAATGAAAGACTTGATTGAATACTATCGGGGAAAAAACGTAGTGTAAATAAACCCAAATACCTTCAATTTGTGAGTGTACAATCTCAAAAACAACTTGAAAATCTCGACATTAAAAAAAGCTTGAATTTTGTCTAGGACAACTCCCATTGACTTCTACCTGAATCTGCAAGCTTTTAGATGCTGAATGACACCTTCCTTACTTCAGAAGATGTTGAATTGCCACCCTGTGTAACAATTTCCAATTTGCTCTTGAGGGGAGTTCCTTTCTGGCCCCAAAATGTTCATCAACTCCATCCCTGGATCAGTTTAGAATAGTTACTTTTATTAACTTTGTATTGTGCATTTGTTTAAAAGGCACCCAATTTTGAAACAAATGCATCTGCCAGTACAGCTGCTTTAGGGAGAGAATTATATAATATACATTTGAGTTGTTTTCAGATACTTTGCCAGAAATAAACTTTTTTTCACTTACTTCTAATTCTCTATTTGTGACCTTTACCCAATATTGAAGTTAAAAATGAAATTGTTCACCTACTCTTTCTGAAGCAAACCTTCATAAGTTAGCACACCATGGTATATACAAAAGCAATATTAAAGAAGCTTTAATATGCTTAAAACATGTATACACTGATAAAGCTATACTGCAAACAATAGCATATACATACTGTGTTCACACCGCAAATATGTTAAAGCAGACAAGTGCAAAAAGGTGGGAAACACCAATGTTTCAGAAAAACTCCTTTCTCTCAGGATTTCTTGAGACCATTGGTCTTGCACCATTCAATAAAAACTGGCCAAACATTAATCTAACCAGGGTATTAACTGTTCTGTAGATAGGGCTGTAAATAGTCGACTTAGGAAAGAGCTGGCATTGGAAAGCATTACTATTTTTAATGTGGCGGTAGTGATGGCAAACTAGTATAATGGAATTAGGTGTAGGCTTGTAATGCATGCATGTGCAATTGGCTAATTACATGACTCTAGAGATGCACATTGTGTAAGTGCTCGTACTGCTGCATTTCCTTAGGCCTCTCGTCAATCTGTTTTGACAATGCAAATCTCATTAAGATAGCACGACTTTCAATTACCAAGTTGCAGCAGGGAGTCTTCTGTTAATGATAGTGATTAAAAAATGGGTTAGCATTTAGCCAGAGAAGTTTGAATTCCTCTTTTAATTGGCCTTTGCTAATGCAGTTTTAATAATTGTGTGCTCTAGTAATGTCTTTAATAAGTCTATTAAACTTCCCTGTCATTTCTGTGATCAGCTCTGGAGGGGTGCATGATTAGAGAAATAATCTGTTTGATTCCTTGGGGAGGATTTGTACACTACTACATTTGTACACAATAGTATGTTACCCCTTGGCCTAACACCCACACACATTACCCTTTGCAAATGTTTCTAGCTACACCGCAAAATGCTACCTTTTCCAGTATTCTTCCAGTTCACATTTTCCCAATGTTTACCTTACTCTAAAATCACTCTAAATAGTGTCCAACATAACATACCTTAATCCATGCATTCAGTCTGAAGTTTCTTAATCACAAGAAGCTCAACTGCTACTTCCTAGTCTAGCATGAAGCTCGGCCCCATTTTCTTTTCTTCCTCTGACTGTGATGACCATGAAAGATGTCTACTGTACATGCCTGAATGGTTTCCATTACATCAAGAGGCACAAGCAAGCACAGTAGACACCTCTTTCATAGTTTTCAAAGAGGAGAGTTCAGAAAAGAAAAAGCTGAATGAAATGATCTGCTTGAGACTTACAAGTCCAATAACTGTGGCCTGAAGCAAGCATAAAAGTACATTTTTGTGGGGCAGCATTTGAAAGTAAAAGGCTTGCATTGTCCTTCTTAAGGGTGTTTCGCCTTACTTAAAGTGTAGTGTAATGATTGTTCTAATACATTAAAACAAGACCTGCATTATAGATTTGTTTCCTTACTACTTTTAATATCAGTGCCCATTCTTTAAACTACATAAGATGTATGTAAACAACTTTGGCTAGCAGACAGCACTGCCTCCAAACCTTTTGCTGGCAAGAGGTTCAGAAATCCATCTGTTGCATATGGCTGATCAAATGCTTATATAAAAGCAAATTATATTTAAGGTATGCATGGATACATATTTATCAGTACTGACAACTGGCAAGCTCTCGGTCCACTGATAAATATGCCCCTGTGTTGAGTGAAATTCATAGACGAGTTTGACTGTTTTGTAGGTTAGTTGTGTAAAAAGTTGACGCCTGTGATTATAACACAACAATGTTTTCATCTTTCTCTGAGACCTTTAAGCATGTGAATTTTTGGCAGGTAATTAGAAACTATTGCGTTAGTAATTTGTTGCTTCGGTTAACCTATATCTTTACTTTGAAAGCACTGAAGCTTTTAAATATATCCTTGTTTTCTTCCATCTGCAGTTAGGTTTTTCTTTGAACAGTTCAGTCATGAATACTTTATAGAAAGATTTTGTTTCTTTCCATTCTTTATGCTGCTTTGTGTTAGTATTCACATGTGGATTTGTTTGCCATTCATTAAGCTACAGCATTGGATGTTTGAGGTAAGTACTTTTCATAGGCTTTCTCTTGTGTGAACACTGCTTGCATGTGATAGACAAGATGCCAGACCTTGAGCAGTTATTAAGCCTTTGTCAGTTGGATATGAAAAATCGTAAAAAGGACATATATAATAACTTTCCTGTAAGTGAAAATAACCCCTCTATTGCCAAAATGTCTAGTGTTTAAAAAAAAAAAAAACCCTAAGAAGTCCAAGGCTAAAGGAGTGCATTATTGAGCATAGTTATACCCTTTCTTGTTTTTAGCGTGCAGTTGATGTTCTGGGGATGGTGCAGGGTATATTTTCTATAGACTGTAAATTTACGGGCAGAAAAGTAAGTAGATTATAAAATTAGAGAATATATTTTTATTGTATATAATCTATGGTGAAAGTTGTAAATGGGTAAATATTAATCACATTGCTCTCACGGGAATATTTGTTAAAAAAATAAATAAAAAAAGCTTTACTGGAGTGGGCATTTGATGTGGAAAAAATCAGTACCAAAACCAAATTATTCTATTAAATGGCGGTCCTGTTTCTTGGTCCTCTGCAATAATTGGAATTTGTGTAAAGATAAGCTATGTACATAGGATTTATTTGTAGCATCAAACATGGGATGACTGTTCTAAGTCCTTACAGTATGAGAATACTGATAAATTGCTCAGACCTGGCTTGCAGCAAGCAAATCATAATTTCATACTGAGACTAATTGCAACGGTAATGTGTTACATCTCCCTCTCAATTAGATAAAAAGATAAACTCCTCTTGCAGTAAAATGTATAGGGCATATGACTAGTACTTATGATCTCACTTAAAAAAAATCCATGGTATTTGAATTTTCCATGTAACCACTCTTCTTAAAATGTTATTGTCAATCCTACTAACCACAACAGCCTTTTATCTTATTTGTGATCTTTATAATCTAATGAACACTCCAGTGTAAAAGCTATTCGTGTATATTGATGTTATAAAACTACGTTCAAATTAAATGAATATCTCATGCAGAAATTCGTGATTTTCTATTTGACTGGATGTATTGATTTTGAGGGAACTTGCTTTTTGAATACAAGGGAAGTAAGCTTTCCAATGCATTTCTACTAAATTTTTATTTTTACTTTATTTTTTCTATATTAAATGGGTGACCGTGTTTGAGGTAATTCCTGTAGTTGTTTAGGAAATTGAGATGTGGGATGTGATCAGATATATTGAGTTGGTCGTAACACTAAACCCCCAATCTGCCTCTTACTCATGAGAACTAAGATACTTCATCCAAAATGTGATTTCAAACAGAATATGCAACAAGTGCTAAATAAATACAATGCAACAACATTTTCAGCAGCTGGAGGGGATCCAAATTGTTGGCAGCCAGCTCCGCAGGTCAGTGAAGCTAACGGCGTAAATTTGGCTATAATTAAAACTTGCATGGTTGAACCTGAGAATGTAGTGGATCTAGCTGGCATAGTGTAGACAGGATCTGTTTATATTTGTCTTGCATTTTGGGGAAATGTTTGCCCTAGGGCTGCGTATGCCTGGCATAAAGCAGAACAGAATGGGTCAAAAAACATTCTTGGCTAAGGCCAAAACTAGACATAATCAATAGAGATCATTCCGAAAAACTTTTTCTTTTTTTTTTCTTTTTTTTACTGCTAAAAACTATATAATGAATGCTATCATTGGGTTTGCTAATAACAATTTATAAAGAGACAACCTATTCTGCTGACTATAGAATAGACTGTAGAATAGTAGGCTGCAGACTGTGTTACCCCCTACAAAAATCATCTGGGAGCAAGAAAACTGAGTTGCCAGAAAATTTGGTTGCTCCCTTGTCAGGATATAGTAAAGATATGCGTGACACCCAAATATACCCTTTTTACATATACTTATTTCCTCAACTGTTTATTTTTTTTCCAACAATCTACTAAATTTCTAGTTTCGTTTCATATTTTTTAAAAATACTGTTTAATATGAGATCATCGCCATTGTTAAGCACCATTGTCAATTTAAAAATGTGGCAGCTGAATCTTTATTTATAGGTGCAAATGCATTGCTGCCAAACTCACTGAATTTTTTTATCTCAAGCTCAGATAAGATGCCATAGCTCTACACCATTTCATACAAATATTACAATTTAGAATTGCTTAAAAAGATGGCTGTTCAATCCTTTTTTTCAGATTTTTTTTTCACTGTCACATCAGAAAGCTAATTTTGTTTTGCATGTGTTTAAAGGAGTGGTTCAACTTTAATATAACTTTTAGTATTTGTAGAATGGCCCATTCTAACCAACTTTTCACTTGGTCTTTATGTTTTATAGTTATTTGCCTTTTTCTTCTGACTGCAGCTTTTCAATGGCCATCGCTGACCCCATCTAAAAAGCAAATACTCTGTAAGGCTACAAATATATTGTTATTACTACTTTTTAATTACTCATCTTTCTATCTAGGCCTCTCCTATTCATATTCCAGTCTCTTATTCAAATCAGTGCATGATTTGAACCATAGCAACCAGATTACTGAAACTGCAAACTGAAGAGATGCTGAATAAAAAGCTAACTTAAAAACCTTAAATAATAAAAAATGAAAACCAATTGCAAATTGCTTCAAACTATCCCTCTCTACATGATACTAAAAGCTAATGTAAAGGTGAACAACCCCTTTAATGTTCTTTCTCCATTTCAAAGTACAGTTGGTGATATGCACTGAAACTGCAGTAACTTATGTGATTAAACTTAGAGGTTAGTTCAATAAAAGATGCAAAGTTTGCTACATTTCTCATAGCCCATTGAGCGTGTAGCATTTACTGGTCAGCAATTTAAAAACACAATCCGTTTGTTTAATGAACCTGGGCAACATTTTATTCCTTTTTATTCCAATACCCTACCAACTTATATTTGGGCATTTTGTAATGCCAGCTTGCCTGTTATGTGCTTGAACCAGCCATGGAACTTACTGGCATCCACTGACAGTTTTAAAGATTAAGATAGTAAAAAGTGCTACATGGTTTGATTTTTTTGGTCCTGTAAAGCCTTTGACAGTAAATGAAAGTTCACCCAAAGGGCAAAATGGGTACTGGGACCTGAATCAAATTAAAGAACTAAATGTTTAAGGTGTTGCAGTGTTCTAATAGACTCCTTATCTCTTCTTTGCTCCTGAATATATAGCTATGCATAATTTGTCCATGTAAAACTAAGATGGCTTGTGCCAAGAGTTTACGGGAAAGAGTGAACATATTGTACATAAATTAAAGCTCTGTTTCTAATTTAATGCTAATTGCTGAATGCGTCCTGATCTGTCAGTCACACTTGATTGAGCTTTGTACCCAACGTGAGAACAAGAACCTAATCTGACATTTATAACAATGGAAACTGCTGGTTATTAACATTCTGATGCTCTGCATTGTATTGTGCTGATTGGCGATTAATAAAGGAAGCCTCTGTTAATTTAAAAGTAGAGAACCCTGCTAAAATATTTAGAAGTGGTGGTGTCAAAGGAAAGGTCTTAAATCTTGTATATTAAAGGGATTCTGTCATCGGAAAACATGTTTTTTTTTTGTTTTTTTTTCAAATGCATCAGTTAATAGTGCTACTCCAGCAGAATTCTGCACTGAAATCCATTTCTCAAAAGAGCAAACAGAGTTTTTTTATATTCAATTTTGAAATCTGGAATGGGGCTAGACATTTTGTCAATTTCCCAGCTGCCCCTGGTCATGTGACTTGTGCCTGCACTTTAGGAGAGAAATGCTTTCTGGTAGGCTGCTGTTTTTCCTTCTCAATCTTGAGACATGGGTTTTTACTATTGAGTGTTGTTCTTAGATCTACCAGGCAGCTGTTATCTTGTGTTAGGGACAGGGCCAGGCCAGCTGGGCGCCCCAGGCAAGCCAGCCACATCGCCCCTCTGCCGAACGCTACTACATGAGCGCACGCATGCACGCCTACGTGAGTGCGCGCTGAACCACCGCACCAACCCCTTCCCTCCTGGTGAGCGCGCGCATGCGTGCTGACACGAGTTACTCATTCACCTTATAGGCGCACAGGAACAAGTCTGATTCAGAGGCCCGGACTTGGGTAGGCAGTATTAGAAGGTACGTGCCTGGCGCCCCCCAAGCTTTGCGCCCTAGGCACGTGCCTACTCTGCCTACCCCTAGTTCCGGCCCTGGTTAGGGAGCTGTTATCTGGTTACCTTCCCATTATTCTTTTGTTTGGCTGCTGGGGGGAGGGGAGGGAGGGGTTGATATCACTCCAACTTGCAGTAAAGAGTGATTGAAGTTTATCAGAGCACAAGTCACATGACTTGGGGCAGCTGGGAAATTGACAATATGTCTAGCCCCATGTGAGATTTCAAAATTGAATATAAAAAAATGTTTTCTCTTTTGGAATTCAGTGCAGAATTCTGCTGGAGCAGCACTATTAACTGTTTCATTTTGAAAAAAAAAATTTCCCATGACAATATCCCTTTAATAAGGTTCTTGGGTAAATTCTGAAAATGTCTGTCCCATTAACTGGATACATCTCTGTAACAAGTTTAATCCTCAAAATAATTCTTGGCAATCAGTCAAATAGATAATATAAGCAATCATGCTAGTATGGTGCAACGTTATGATTCCAGGAGTGATTTATAGAGATTAAAGGAGAAGGAAACCCCCTGGGCGCAAATCCCCTCCCCCGTGTTGCCCCCCCTCCCTCCTCCCCCCTGGCCTACCTGTCCCCCTGGGCAAATGCCCCTAACTTGTTACTCACCCCTCTGCGTAGGTCCTGTCCACGGAGTTCACAGTCACCATCTTCTCCCACGCACGTCTGCTTCCTGCTTTGACTGGCATCTTCTGGCGCATGCGCAGTAGGAACAGTTACCGGTACAGCTCTACTGCGCATGCGCCAAATGTCACGACATTCGGCGCATGCGCAGTAGATCCGTACCGGTTTGTTTATAGCTTACTGACAAAAGATTCCTTTGTGCCACCTTCTCCCCCATTGTATCTGTTGTGATGCCAGATCGCCTGTGAATGAGGGTGGCATAAATGACATAAACATGTAGTCACTTAGTCTGGGCCCCAAATTGTCAATGCCTTACGTATACAGGGATCATCTTGCCAACCAATTTCTCAATATCCTAGTGCTATTTTGTCTACCAACATCTTTAGAAATTGTGCCAGGCAGACTAACCCACTGATTAGAGCATTTTGTCTGTCACTTGGCCTTCCCACTGTAATAATTACATCTCTTAGCCATAACTCCATCCTCACTGATTATAAAGTTATGTTTTAATATATGCTGCTATACCGAAGTCCCTACCTATAATAATCTAATCATAAATGACTTATCACGTGCATTTTAGTCATGTCCATGGCAAGAAGTATTTCAGCTGTTGTAGTAAAATATCTTCATGGGTTAATAGAAAAGACTCAAGTTAAAGAGCCCCAGAGAGAGTGAGTGCAAAAGCTAATTAAAGTAAGGACCTAATGGAAGATGCTACATATACTTGTATATAAAAATCCATAATGGTTATAGGTTGAAGAGTCCAACTTGCCTTATGTTGTAACATTTTTTCCTAGTTACAATCTCGTAGGTTCCAATATTTGTAATTGAAGTTGGGATGTATTATGGCACTGCTGCCTGTAGTGCATTGAGAACTTAAACATATGGGTTGCTTTCCCTCTACCTAAATGCATGTAATGTTGGAATCTATAGAAGGGCAGTTGCTACTCTAGCCCCAATCACATTATCCTGGAAGTTGAAGTTTATGCTCAGTGGCCGAGTGACCAGAGTACTGATGGCTATTATATAATATGCATTTTTAGAGTGCCAACATATTTCACAGCCCTTAACAAAACTATTCTTTAAATAAATTGGCATAGAATTATGTTATATGCTTCCATTAGTCATGCAAGAATGTAGTTATTAAACTTATTGGTTTCAGATTCATTGGGGCTGACTATTTATTCTACAGTCTAGTTTTGTTTTGGATACACAAATAATTATATTTTTAATGAGGATATCCCTTTCCTGCAGTGTTAATGTCTGCTTGAGTATGTAGGGCAGAGCATACAGCTTGGCATCCAAAAATAAGTAAAGCAACCCCCAGTGAGCAATCAGATGTTTTACTTTCATTATTCCAACTGCAGTGAGCTAACAAAGCTTTTTAAATGTTTTGCTGGGCTACAGCTAACTGCCTCATACATTTTAAGGATAGAGTTAGACTGGTCCAATATCTATTGTCAAGAGTTTGTATTCACTAATCCTGCCCTTTGCTGTCTGTCCTACCAAAACAGATGCAGACAGCACCGGAATATCTTATGTGATGTTTAGACTTACTGCTCTCTTGCATTTCATTGTTCAAATTGAAATCTGTAAACAGTATATTTTTTTGTAGAAACTTTAAATGTGACCCAGACTGCTAGTTAACATTCTGTGTAGGTTAGGGGGAATTGGGAAGGAAATCTACTAGCAGAATATGTAGATTTTTCACATTGGTCTCTAACCTAACACCAACAAACACATCCTACTACGTAAGGTAGGAGGAACAAGAGGCAATGGAAATCCAGGTGCCCTAGAATAAAGGCTTTCAGTATGTTTTAGAACTGTAAAATTCCCTTGGAGCGCTGTCTGGGATGTGTTTTTATTCTTTCTACGTAGTCATTTTTTTAAAATGCATTGCATGATCTTAAGAGTTGTTCACCTTCCAAACTTTTTTTTTTTTTTTCCAGATTGTTCACCAGAAATACTTTTCAATTACTTTCCATTTTTTGTTTAATTTTATTGTTAATGTTTAATCCTGTCTCTGGTGTTTGTCTGGCAGCTCAGTGATCTAGGAGCATTCTGAACTGTTACAATTTACTATGTTTAGTGATGCAATTAGTTGATACATTTATCAGCACTATCTTTGCAATATTAGCAACTATTCTATTCCAACAGCTAAATGAAACAATTTAAAACCGTTAAATAGCCAGTGACCCCCCCCCAAGTTGATTAAGATGGTGGAAAATGAAAATGTACACTTCAATATTAAAAAAAAAAACTACCACAAATAGAAAATAAAAATGAATTTCAAAAAGGCTATTTCTGGTGAACAATCTGAAAACTAAACTGAAAAAAGTGTTTATAGGTGAACAGCTACTTTAAGCATCCAAAGTGAAACCTGCTTGGATTTTAACATGACACCAATTCACTTTTAAAGTAAATCACTTATTGTTTGGCACCACAGCACTATTTGGTCTCATTCTTTGGTCATTTCTACTTTTTTTCCTTGCAGATTAGAAAACTATAGAAATAAGGGCTAAACTTTTTTTTTAAAAAACTTTGGTTTAAATCATTTTGTTGGGAGTTTTGTGGTAGCATTTGAAATTGGCTAAATGTTTCTGCTTAGACTACAGTGGATGGCAATTTTCTGACTAGTTTCACATTGTTTCCACTCGCGTTCAAATGCAACTTTGCTATAAATTCATTAAAATCTATTTTAATGAATTTGTAAAAAGGAAATGTGAATGTGTGCAAGTTATGTTAAATATGTTTTTTACCCATTTTACTCTGTTCTCTATGCACAACTTTTGTGACTTTTCCCTTAGTACAGTGCTGTCAAACTTCTGTGGTAACGAGGGCCAGAATTTTTCTGGCCTATGTGGTGGAGGGCCAATAATGGAAGCCATTTTGACCACTCCCTGTTTTGAGCCACACCCACTTTAAACCATACCCATTTTACCACAAAATCATGTCCGCATAAATGGTGGTAGCACACCAAAAAACCAAATGGTTGGTGCTCACTGCAGGGTTATCACTCGTGAAAATTTTAAGTCATATTAAAACATACCCTTAAATCCATATACCTCCTCCTTCCCTGTGGATAACACAGCACCTCCCCAGCACATAATTGAACACCTTAGGGACCCCTAACAACAATTCGCAAATGCCAACAAACCCCCAGAACAAACCCTACAAGGTTCTACACACCAATTTTACAGTGCATGGCAACAGGATATTATGTTTTCATAAAGTTAAAAACATTTTAATTTTTTGGTGTAACTGTTCTTTTAAGATGAACAGTTCATACTGTCCTACACACAGCAGTTTGTATGAGGTGTGAACAATGTCTGCACTTTCAGTCTGAATGTGAACAGTATGGGGCTTTAGGGTGTGAACAATAGAGGTGTCACAGGTGTGAACAATGCAGGATTTTACTTTCTGAGTGTGAGGTGTAAACAATGCAGGGGCCAGTTAATCTCATGATTTTTAAAATTTACACAGGGGAAGGCCCGCGTGCTTGCGCCAGCACCAACCCGCGCTTACGCCAGTGTCAACCCCAATGCACGCTCTCAGCCGGTGCCGCCACTGACTAGGGTGCCTAGGCGGCTTGGCCCTGCTCTGGTCACAGCAGACAGACTTTCATGTGGTTGCCACACATGGGGTGGTGGTGAGCCACAGGTTGGATAGCTCTGCCTTGTTACTTGTTTTATAAACTATGTAAAAACCAACTGGTATTAGGAGAAACTGTTAGTATGTTTTACAATAAAGAGAGAAGAAAAATGTACTTCTCTAATTTATCTTTCTATGGAACAGGGTATATTTAAGTTTCCCAACTGTGCCTTTGCAGTGAACTGAGGTTAGCTATATGTAATGTGTTTAACAAAACAAAACAAAATTGGTAATTGGAGTAATACTTTTGTGTGTAAACCCATATGTGTGTGTGCGACGGTTAAAAAATATAATTCTAGTTAATAATCTGGTTGTTGACCAGCCAGAGATTTGGCTGTTGCTGTCTGCATAGGCTCTTTGTTCTCTAAATATCCAGGGACAAACAGATCAGAGCAGCCCACCATATGGCTGCCCAAATCTGCAACCTTACCAAACAAGTACATTTTTCTATGTTAGGCTTGCTTTAATGATGTCCAATAAGTTGAGGTTATCTTCACAGGTTGCATTGTATGACCAGGGCAGTTAATGGTGCTTAGAGTGTTAGTTTACGTTTGTATGAAATTGTCCTTAAATCTTTTCTCACAGGAGAAAATTCTGTTAGTAGGGGAAATGCCCGTCATGGGTGATTAAAATTGCTTTGCTATTCTGGAGCTCTGCCTCTGGCAGCCAATCTACAGTATCATACCTCCCAACATTTTGGAATTAAAAAGAGGGACAAAAAAAATTTTCCCGCACGTAGCGCAGCAATTTTTTGGACCACACCCCTTTCTGTGGCCACACCCCCTAATTACCATGTTTGTTTTACAAAATTTGGCAGGTTATGAAAGTTTGAAAATATTTCTCCTTATCTAAACTGTGTTTTTGTGTCTCACAATTGTTACAAAGTATCTTATTTGCACCTGTTAGCTGTTCTGGGCTCTCTGCTAAAAGCCAATTAAGTGAGAAACTTTGTTTCTTTTTCTGGCTGTTCAGTGCAGAGAAAAGAGGGACTTTCCAGTACAAATGAGGGACTGCGGGTTGAGCTGTCAAAAGAGGGACTGTCCCTCAGAAAAAGGGACAGTTGGGAGGTATGCAGTATTTAGCAGTGCCCTTTAGATAAAGGTTATACTGAAAAAAGTTGCATTTTTCAGGTGACACACCTTCGTAAAAATATGAATAAAAATTACTTTTATCATATAGAGGGCATAAATGCTGTCTCTTTCAAACATGCCCCTAAATGGCTGGGGTAGGCACCACCTGCACTTTTCACTGGAATTGCTGACTAGTTATGTATGGCTATGATTTTATTCTTTGTACCCTAGCTTTTAATTTGCTCTTCTACTGATGGGGTTAAAATGGTATCCATAGGAGTGCTCATTTATGAAGTTATTGCAGGCTTATTTATCCTTTTTCAGTTGTTGGACATGACCTGTGACCATTTGCTCAGAGCAGCACCCATTTTCAAAACCTGGCTCTGCTGCCATATCTCCCTGAAGCTCCCTGCCAGATGTGCCTTCTCTAAACACAATGAGGTTTGGCAGCTGCTGCATAACCTCATTTCTCCATCAGCCCTTTCTCAGAGTACTGAAACCTTATTGCATATAAACAGTTTCCTCCCTTATTGGTGCAACCTCTGCAGTCTTTCCCAAGTGACAGACATGGTCATTTTGTTCTTTGTGACATTGTCATTGTAGAGCAGCTTTAATGTACACCAGCTCTATTGGAGTGCACATCACATGGTTAAACTGCAATAGATAACTCCATATTTTTATTGCAGTCAATACAGAAAGTTCAAATTATGGCAAACCCTATATGTATACTGGTACACTTCAGACTGTCCCCCTGAATGAACATATTTTGCAGATAAATTACTAATCGGTTAATTCCTTTTCCGCGGTTTTAACTGCATCCTCAGACCACAGAAATGTAGTTAGGTTCGCCACCAACATAACTTTGTTCCCTGCAGAGCAGGGGTATTTTGGTGGTCCTTGCTGTCCCTCCTTGCACCCAGCAAACACCTATTTGAGTGCCAGATTGGGTGTAGGGGAGGGCTGCATCCCTAGTGTGGAGAGCACAATTGCTCTTTGCTTTAGCAGAACCAAAATTCAGATTTAAAAATTGGAATTTTGGATCTTAGTTACCAGGAGTGACTTTTTTTTGCCATCACTGGTAACTTGTTGGCTGCGGTCTCCGGAGAAGAGTTTCTCAACTCAACTCATGGCAGCAGTGCCCCTGCCACAGAACTTCTGAAAGAGATCCCATAACCATAACTAACGTATGTTCAGTTAACATATTGGTTGTTGATTCCCACTTGTAGATGCTGTTTTTGTTTCATCAATGAGAACTTTTTTAGACCACTGTAACTAACTGAAATTTCTTGCATATACCATTAGATTTAACTCCTTCACTCTCAACATTGCATCCTCGGATGTGTTGGACCATAATTTACATATTGAGTACAAACTATTTCCTATGTTCTGTTTTTCTTTTTTTAAATTAACTTTAATTATTAACGACACATTGAATAACAAGGTGTATATATGAACAAAATTAGCTGTTCTGATGGGATTACCCAGAAATTTGTTGCATTCTGCAGTAATTAAAGGAATATGATTGTATGTTCCCCACCTGGTAATTTAAATGAAGCAATGTAGGACTCTACTGAGCTTTACTTCACACTTGCCTGTTTCGTTGGTGTCCATTTTTTTTATAGTACAACTCCCCGCTAGATGAGGAATCCCTCTTTATCTCACACTTGCCTGAATAATAAGCAATACCTTTGTTTAATATGGACTGACCATTAATTGTTTATGATCATGGAGTTTCTCTTGAGCCCCTTTTTCTTTCATGATAGCCACTATACATTTATTTGGTTTACTAGTGTAACCCCAGTCTCTTACACTGTGTGATGTACTTCTTTGGCCTACTGACTCGTGGCTGGAGGACCTCTGGATGTCTTCATCTAAGTGTCGACATGAGGTGCACTTTCCTGCATTATACCCAATATTGCAATGTCCACAATGAATGGAGCTCCAAGGAAACTTTTCACAACAGTTGGTTTGGTTACTGCATGATAATTTGTATGACTCTTAAGGGGCAGATTTATCAAAGGTCGAGGTGAATGAAGAAAAATTAAAATTTCAAACTATTTTTTTTGTACTTCGACTAGGGAATAATCCAAATTTGATTTGAATTTAAAAAAAAATCGAAAATTAGAATATCAAAATTTATCATGTACTTTCTCTTTAAAAAATTTACCATTTGCCATCTAAAACCTGTCTAAAAAACTTCAACTTCATTTCGGTTGTCTTTTTGAATTCAAAATTCGACCCTTGATAAATATGCCCCTGAATGAAAGAAAGGCAGCCTTATACATGTGGGGTTGTTCTGCCTAGAAACTAGCATAAAAGTACTGTAAAATTAAAAATGGTATTTTTAAGGTAATAAAATTATAATGCAGTGTTGAAACACAACTATTTATATAAATAAGCTGCTGTGTAGCAATGGGGGCAGCCATTCAAAAGAGGAAAGTAGGGAGGGGTGTGTATGAATGCTGGTTTTTCATTTGAGGGGTTGAACTTGAAGAACTGTCTTTTTTCAACCCAATTTAACTATGTAACTATGTAACTTTTACACAGCAGATAAGCTACATAGAACATAAAGGTATTATTCGTTCTCCACTATTTAACCTGTGCCATATAGCCTTTTTTCAGTTTCCGCCATTGCTACACAGCAGCTTGTTTATATGAACTATAGTTGTGTTTCTGAAGCAAACTCATCAGTTTTACCAGTGCATTGCAAAGGTACAAGATATTTTCATTACTTTAAAACACTTTAATTTTTTGGTTTTACTCTTCCTTTAAGTAATCTACCTCCTGGAGTGATTTGGCACTCAAGGCATGGAATCTGTAACCCCTGTTATATGATGAAACTGTCCATGGTCCTGAATTCATCCTATAGCTTGAGTTTAATTTTATTTTTGTGATTTAGCTTCATGATTATCCCATGTTGATCATTCAGTACACAATTTATTCTTTAACACTAATGCAGTGTATTGAATATATCCATGAACCTGTGTAAAATCTGTTTATGACTACATTACGCTTATGGGTGCAAATTTTCAGTGTACAGCAAAGGAATTCCAACGGCACACAGGACTGTGAGAAATCTTCAAAAATGTATTTCAATGCGGAGTGCGATGCAACGTTTCGGGGAGTAAAACCCCTTTGTCAAGCATGCATCGCACTCCGCATTGAAATACATTTTTGAAGATTTCTCACAGTCCTGTGTGCCGTTGGAATTCCTTTGCTGTACTCTGTTGTGGGGCTGCCGAACCTCTGCCAGTGAGCACCAGGCATATTGCTGTTATCTGTTGGGTGTGCGGGATCCTGCTTTGTTCCTAGCTTGCAAATTTTCAGTTTCATGGCTGAATCTGACATCATGAGGGGGTGATTGTCTTTTTGTTATTTCAGTGTTGACGGGGTGACATGTTCCTGATAAGCGTTCATGAGTTGGCATAAATGTCAAATATTACAATCTACAATCAGGGGCGATCCCGCCCAATTTGCCGACCGAGACGGCCTTTGTTTTTGCCGCCTCCCCATGGCGCTCACCTTCAGCACCGGACGGGGGTCGGGGGGGTCCACGTCACTAGTGCATAGAGTGCAATTGCGCTCTCTGCACTAGAAGAGCCAAATATCTGGGTTGAAAACCGGAAATTTGACTGTTACCAGGAGCGGCATTTTTGCCGCCCCTGGCAACCAGGGAGCACTGCCGTCTGAGTCGAGTGCCTCAACTCGCCTCATTGGCAGAGCGCCCCTGTCTACAATGTACGGTACCTTTTTGGTTGTCCTGGCTGCACCTCTATAATACAGTGGTGTGAAAAACTATTTGCCCCCTTCCGGATTTCTTATTCTGTTACATGTTTGTCGCACAAAATGTTTCTGATCATCAAACACATTTAACTATTAGTCAAAGATAGTCAAAGATAACACAAGTAAACACAAAATGCAGTTTTTAAATGAGGGTTTTTATTATTTAGGGAGAAAAGAAATCCAAACCTGTGTGAAAAAGTAATTGCCCCCTGAACCTAATAACTGGTTGGGCCACCCTTAGCAGCAATAACTGCAATCAAGCGTTTGCGATAACTTGCAACGAGTCTTTTACAGCGCTCTGGAGGAATTTTGGCCCACTCATCTTTGCAGAATTGTTGTAATTCAGCTTTATTTGAGGGTTTTCTAGCATGAACCGCCTTTTTAAGGTCATGCCACAACATCCCAATAGGATTCAGGTCAGGACTTTGACTAGGCCACTCCAAAGTCTTCATTTTGTTTTTCTTCAGCCATTCAGAGGTGGATTTGCTGGTGTGTTTTGGGTCATTGTCCTGCTGCAGCACCCAAGATCGCTTCAGCTTGAGTTGACGAACAGATGGCCGGACATTCTCCTTCAGGATTTTTTGGTAGACAGTAGAATTCATGGTTCCATCTATCACAGCAAGTCTTCCAGGTCCTGAAGCAGCAAAACAACCCCAGACCATCACACTACCACCACCATATTTTACTGTTGGTATGATGTTCTTTTTCTGAAATGCTGTGTTACTTTTACGCCAGATGTAACGGGACGCGCACCTTCCAAAAAGTTCAACTTTTGTCTCGTCGGTCCACAAGGTATTTTCCCAAAAGTCTTGGCAATCATTGAGATGTTTTTTAGCAAAATTGAGACGAGCCTTAATGTTCTTTTTGCTTAAAAGTGGTTTGCGCCTTGGAAATCTGCCATGCAGGCCGTTTTTGCCCAGTCTCTTTCTTATGGTGGAGTTGTGAACACTGACCTTAATTGAGGCAAGTGAGGCCTGCAGTTCTTTAGATGTTGTCCTGGGGTCTTTTGTGGCCTCTCGGATGAGTTGTCTCTGCGCTCTTGGGGTAATTTTGGTCGGCCGGCCACTCCTGGGAAGGTTCACCACTGTTCCATGTTTTTGCCATTTGTGGATAATGGCTCTCACTGTGGTTCACTGGAGTCCCAAAGCTTTAGAAATGGCTTTATAACCTTTGAAATTGAACTCAGGTGTGATAAACCACAGTTAAGTTATTTTTTAACAAGGGGGGCAATCACTTTTTTACACAGGCCCATGTAGATTTGAAGTTTTTTTTCTCCCTTAACGTAAACCTTCATTTAAAAACAGCATTTTGTGTTCAATTATGTTATCTTTGACTAATAGTTATCGGTTTTTGATGAGCAGAAACATTTAAGTGTGACAAACATGCAAAAGAATAAGAAATCAGGAAGGGGGCAAATAGTTTTTCACACCACTGTATATATTATGTCTTACAGTCATGCATGTTTTCTGGCAAATGATAAAATATTCTGGGTATGTATGACATCACATGGAGGTGCCCATTGTAAGAAAGCATGAACAGAGGTCTGTACTGTTCTTATAGTTAATTACAGTTCTGAGTTTTATTTAATGTCTCTGTTTGTCATGGACTAAAATAGCCTGTAATGCTTATATTCACTTTAATCAGTTCAGCAGTAATCATCACAACATTATACAGTATAAAGGGCATACAATCCTGCATAGCCTCCAGCTGAAGCTGTAAGAATAATGTTTGCAATAGTGGCTTGGTTTTGTTAATGCCAGAGAAGCATAGAGTTTGTGTTTTTGTTTTTCTTCCAGTTTAGTAGAGGATGATACAAAATTATCAGCCATCCTTATTATAAAGTCTACAGAAATTTGTCTTGATACATTACCAAGTTTCATTTGCTTCAATCAGCTTTTCTCTTTAAAGAGCAAATAAAGAAATGCTTTGGCTTCTATGCTTTTACTGTGAGTTTGATTTTAACATAGGATTATGTCTTGCACGTTGCTGGACAATTTTGTTATCACTTGTTCAATCTTAATAACAAGTGCCAGGGATCGTAATAAGAAACATGAACAGCCAAGGCTGCAGCAAATATGAGTATGGGGTAATATCCCTGAGCTGACACCTATGGTCTATCAACTGCAGGAATGCCCATAGGCTGCATGTGTCTTTCTTTTTATGGCCATTGGCATGTATGTATAATTTTATAAAGTGGTTTGTAATGAAATGCAGCACTGTTCAATTTTACAGTATATAGAATTACACACAGAGGACATATATATATATATATGTGTGTGTATATATTTATATGTGTGTATATAGAGAGAGAGCAGCTCTGTGGAATATGTTGGCACTTGATGTATACATGTTAATAATATAGGCTAAAAATATGTAAGTGGACAGTAGTGTCACAAATTTGAAACTCAATGTTTGGTATGGAAACATAGATTTATATCAAATTTACCTCTGAGCTGTGTGCATACTAGGTCTAATGCCAATACATACAACAAATTGAGAATAAACCAGCAGTATTTAACTATATGCAGCACAAGCTTATACCTACCTACAACTCTGCACACAAGCTTTTCTGATTGTGCACAAGGCCTTCTAGACATTTTTTGGAACATAGGATATTTGCTGCATGTCTTTATAGTATTAGTCACTAGCTTTTTTTTTCCAAATTCTTTAGATCTGCCAAATGCTGAGCTTAAATATCTATAAACACGATGTTCAAACAGTGGAACATTATCCTGGAAGCCCTTTTTGCCATATAAATAGCAAAAAAAAAGTATATAGATTTGGTTAGAGATCCAAGGCACAAGAATGACTCAGAGCAGGTGAATACGCAGATTGGAGTTTTTCGTATGAACAGATGCAGGGGGAAAGATTAAAGACAGAAGGCATCACAGAAAGGCATAATGTTGTTTGATAGATATGTTGCATTTCATACGGAGCGTTTCAGCTTCATTTTCTAGACCGGATTCTCAGACCCTCCCCCCACCTCTGTTTGAGAATTCGGCATATTTACTGTGTAAATACGTTCTGTCATGTTACCTTTTACAAAATATTACTAACACATAATTAGATTCCGGTTGCTTAAAAGTAGGCACGATAAGCGTATTTGATTTTTACATGTTAATGTTAAAATAAAATGGTGCATATTTTCAGCATTTTATTCCTACTCTGGATCATGTCTACTATTCTGTCAGCTTCAATTTTGAAAACTATTTTTAATGGCAGAAACAAACTATTACCAAATTTTTTGTGGCTCTGCCCAATTTCCCTGCTTGTTATTAACCAGTATTGCACTTGCAATGTGTAGTGCTAAAATGTGCAATGTTTTGCACATAATCACCAACTGGTTTATTTGCAATTGTGTAAAAACAAAAGAAATTTTGGGCAAGAGAACTAAAATCAAGGTAGTGAGTTAATGCTTTCTTTTACCTTGGAAAGGGTTTGTGTGGCTTTGTGCTTTGTCTTGGTCTCTATTCCTTGCTAGAGTGATTTTCCTACAGTTTTCTTGTGAACATACACTTTTATCCTTAAAGTGGACCTGTCATCCAGACACACAAATCTGTATAATAAAAGTCCTTTTCAAATTAAACATGAAATCCAATTTCTATTTTTTATTAAAGCATTCATAGCTGTTGTAAGCTCATTTAAAAATCTCAGCTGTCAATCAAATATTGTCTGCCCCTCCTCTATGCCAGTGGCATAGAGGCGGGGCAGACAATTACTTTCACTTTCCATTCAGCACTTCCTAGATGTCACCGCTCTCCCCACATTCTCCCGTTCTCTTTACCGTTTAACTGTGTAACCAGGGCATGGGGATGGACATCAGGTCCCCCATTCTGGTGCACAAACAAGGTTCTGAGATGATGCAAGACTTGCCTTAATAAAACTGTCCACAAAATGGCTGCTTCCTGCTTGCTATAATTATGAATTCCCAGACTGAAGGAAACAAGATTCAAATCATTTATATAGTATAATTATAGTTAATTTTGCTTGACTAATGTGATAAAATAATGTTTGGAATGTTTTTTTTTTTTGGGTGACGGGTCCCCTTTAAATGCCTCTAAGTACATTAGCTAGATGAGCCGCAATAAAACTGCTTACTGGAACACTACATTATGCAAAGCCTTTATTATTAAGGCATGTTAATATGCCACCATATTCAACATTATTTACAATAAAGGGGTGTATCAACTATCAAACATGGAAATTACGTACACTACTCACGCATAGAAACTGGGAGAGCCATGCTCAGCCTTGAACTCACATCTGCAAAATTTGTGGTTGAACTTGCTCATTATTTGAAAAAGTTTAGTCATGGTTGCTTTATTGTAAATTCTGTAAATGCATTGACTTGTGCTGAGAATATTTGCGTCTAACAAACCCCGAATAAGTGTATAGAATGTGCGGAGGGGTAGTTTAGGGGCGGCTGTGTGTAGATGGTAATTTAAGTTTAGCATCTGCCTGAAGATGGTCATCATACTGTTTAGCAATGCCTTGTATCTCTCATCCTCTTAATTTCAATTCACTGTGGGAAATCCATGTAAAAGTGAAGCTGTATGCACTCAATATACTGACATGTTTAGTTAAAATGGTGCCTTGGTATACATATGAGCATGTATAATTTGCCTTTTTTTTTTTTTATTTATTAACAGTCAGAATTAGAAATTTGCTTTTCAATTTGCTTATGATACGATTTTGAAATCTGTGGAAACAGCAGAGGAGCAAAGAACAAAAGATTGATATATTTTACTTAACAGGAAGGTTTGCCTACTGAAGTCTCCATTTAGTAGAAATAAAACTTTTTTGCATCCCCTTTTTTAAGGACTAATAGTTCCTACTTAGTATGCTGATTTTGACAGTGGGCGCTTATTACAATTTCAGAGCTCCATGTGAGACTTTTTAGAGACATATTTTGTAATAACACCAATTCCTCTAAGAAACCATTTTTATTAATATTTTGTTGATGTAAGCAATGACACATGGGGGCAAATTTACTTAGCTCCGAAGTTGCGACGGCTTCACTCACTTAGCAACACTTTGCCAGGTGTAGATTCGCCAGGGCAGCGCAAATTCTCTAAAATCCGAAAGTTTCGTCCAGGGAGCCAAAAGGTAGCGAAGTTCCGCTATTGTTAATTTGTCAAGCAAAACGAGGAAACCTTAATAAAATTAAAGAGGTGTTATATTGCCCTACACATGTGCCCACTGTATAGTTTAGGTGCTATATGTTAGGAAATGTAGGGAGGAAGGAAGTGTACCCCAAAAAATTACGATCTTTTTCAGCCTATCACCCTGAAAAAAGTAGACGCCATCGTTTTTTGGGACTTAGAAAAAATTTCAACTGTTTTGTAACGAAACTCCTATCTACTCTATTGCACTTCGCCTGGTTTGAGCTGGCGAAGTAAAGTCTGGAGCATGAGTTAACGTTCAGAAAAATCCGCAACTTCATAAATTAGCATAGTTAGTTCTCTTCAGCCAGAGCGCAACTTCGCCCGTCGTAAGGGTGCAAAGTACCGCTAGAGTCTGTCTACTTTGCTATAGAATTTAATCCAGGGGCCATTAGTAAATTGGCAAAGTGGCAAAGTGACATCACGCTGGCGAATTTTTGCTAACGTTAGGCACTTTGCCCTTTAGTAAATTTGCCCCATGGTCTTTTGTCTCCTTGATAATGTGGGTGTTGGAAAATCATTGCAGATAAAACAATCAAATCACATAATTGAATATATGTGGTAAGGGAATTTCTCACGATTCATGCTTTGTTGTGGCAACAAAATGTGGTAGACCAATGCCGTCTGTGTCAATGCCCTTATAATTCTCCCAATCTGTAGGCAAGGTCAGTGTTAATAAACAGTCCTGAAAAAAAGGGCTTAGTGATCTTTTCTCCTTCTAACTTATTCAGTAGTGAAGCTGCAGTTGGAAGCCATTGCCTTGCTAATTATCTGACCCCATGTCTTGCATCCAGTGATGTCCCCAAGTGTTTGAGTAGTATTTAAATGTTAACAAGGCTTATTTACAATTTCAAACTCTACTGTGGTCCAGCAAAAATTGGAGCAGTTGAGAAATGAAGCCATTAATTTATTGTCTAAAGATGTTCTTTGTATGTTTAGATAGACAGAACTTAATTTAAAATGTAAAAAAACAATGTAAAAATAGAATTAATGGCTAGCTCCATTTTTACTGTAAATTGTCTCATGCAGAGAAATGTCCCCACAGGATGATCATGGACTGTAATGAAAATGCCGTCTTTTAATCTGAAATTCCCAAACACTGTTCAGATTCAGGACAGATTGCCTGTCCTGTGGACATATGGTTATCACCTTCCCACATGGAAGAGAAGAAAGAGTTGCTTAGAAGGCCATTCACCCTCCCTTCAGCCCCTTTAATTTGTTTGTAGCTGTCAGTCACACTCTGATGTGTGGACATCTAGGGCAATGTGTGTCCCTCAGGCAGCTTATGTACACTTTATCATGAGCTTCATTTTGAAGATCCCCAGTGACCTCTGAAGATAGTCGTATAGGTTAGTGATTATTATAACGTTTCCCCCTTGTATTTTTCTTTTTTAGTTAGTTGGTTTATTTTCTCATAGAATCCCTTTGACTGCTGTTATCACTGATGTCTAATACATTTACAGCTAAATAATGTCTCAAGTGAGAATTTTGGTGCTGACGTTGCCACTTAGTGTGCATCCAATACACCACTTTTCATTCATTGCTGACAGCAACTAAAACAGGCAGACAGCTTTTTACGACGGACAAAATGCCCCTTGTGCCATAGACTCAGTCTTGTTGACTAAATGAGGTATTCATTGGGAACTTCTGCCAGTGGTTACTAGATCACGTGTTCCTTCCCTAAGGATTTGTAAGGGATGGGATTGTAGTATTATCCTCCTTGCCCCTCCCATGTAATACCAGGACTTCACTTAAGATGTCCGTATATGGGCCGATAAAAACTGCCAACTTGGCTCCTCCAGACTAAGTTGGCATTTTATTTGGTCTATGTAAAGAGCCCTATGATGTGTGTACATAACCACTATCTGGCTGGTATGTAAATCCCCATCTGACAGGGTCTGTGTAGGCATGATGTGATGCTCCATTGGTCCCAGTGTATGATCTGATTGTTGGGCCTGGTGTCAACAATTGGATCAAATTGTTTGGCCCAGTGCACTGTTGTCAGAAAACATAAATAACTAACTCAGGAGTTTAGTTTTAACTATTTACTTATAGTATTTTATGCGTATTTATACATATTTTATGTTCAGGAACCATGGATGCTATGGTCAATAAGAGTAGAAACCAGAAACCTGTTTTTGTTCAGAAATTCCATAATTTAAACACAAATTATATGGAAACAGTAACTAAGTGTAAAATTTTACTAAAATGGACCATGAACATGATTTTTTAATAGTGGAGCTGAATTGGGACTGATAAGGCTAAGCCTGTGCACCATTTTCTAATACGGATTTCAGTTTCTAAAGTAGTCTTCGTATAACCTATCTTTGTTCTCCAGTCTAGCAGTAATCATCCTTGAGTTATGCTGTAATCTAAAGGTAAACGGGTTACTTGTATGATGAGAAATAACATTCATATGTATGCGTATATAATCTGTACGTATACAGTTGAGTTCAGAATAATAAGACATCGATAGGGTTGCCACCTTCTCTGGAAAGAAATACCGGCCTTCCTATTATATATTTCTTTTTTTTCTATTAATAACATTGGGATCAACCATGATTTTTACCGGCCAGGCCGGTAAAATACCGGCCAGTTGGCAACCCTAGACATTGCTAACCTGATCAACAATGGAAATTAATTTCCATTTCTACATAGCAGATAATTTACTAGTAGAGGTGTAGTAGAGTAATCGAAAACCCACAGACCCAAGTCAATACATGCATGCTGCCAATTCTGTCTAACTGAATCATTAATTAAAGCTTGTTCCAAATAGCAGTGTTGGGTTCAATTAGTGAGGTCATTCATTCTGGGGAAAAAACAAGTGTCAATTACACCACTTATTTAAGTAAGGAAGGCAGCAAATGTTGTGCATGCTGGTTAGTGCATTTCTCTCTGAAAAACGGAGTAAAATGGGGCATTTCAGACATTGTCCAGAACAGCGTACTTTGATTATAAAGTTGATTGGAAAGGGGAAACCTATAAAGACGTGCAGAAAATGATAGGCTGCTCAGCTAAAATGATCTCAAATGCTTTAAAATGGCAACCAAATCCTGAAAGACATCAAATGTATAGCTACATTAAGATAGATTACTTTACATCTCTCCCACCCTACTTTTCCTTCACTGAGAGACTTGCAGCTTCCGCATTTCTGGTGAGAAGTTATTGTCACTGAATATCTGAACAAGATCCAAGCCACAAGGAGTAACAAGATATTGTTTTGCTCGCTTTGATATGTATGAGAGAGGATCTTCCTTCAGAGCATCCCTTTGTTTAAGTAGTTTATCAAAGTGTGTCAGTCAGCAGGCTGTCAGTTTAATATCTATATAGATTAGCAGTATCGGAACAGCTCCAGAAAACAAGATCACCACTCTGCCCTGCCAGGCTCTTCAAGATTTCGCTGCTTGCTGGCAGTCTTCCTGACAGGCAGACTTATATTAATGGTAGTATGTGCAGTCACTCCTAGGAAAAATGCGGGCTCATTTTGTTGATGAACAGTATAGGTTAAACCTGCTTGATGAATGGTGTCGGCTGTGAGCATTACTGTATTTTTTTTAACACTATAAAGGCACAGGTAACTTTTTTTCCATTTAGCAGGAATTTCATAGCACAATAAAGTGCCACATTCAATTGTAAAACCAGTTGGGGAGCAACACAAGTATGAAAAAAAGGGTATGCCAAATAAGGCTTTGTTTTGCTATTTGGCAATTCCTATGTGGACCGTCCGTCTCAAGGTGGCTGTGTTTGGCAGTACATCTGTTTTTTGTGCAACCAAAACTTACCTCCAAGTAATTAATCAAGTTTGAAGCAACTGAGAGCACCATCAAATGTTGGTTGCAGTGCAATATGTTGCTCACGAGCCACTGGTTGCGGACTCCTGTACTATTCTACACGTACACTTTGTTACAGTGATCATTTTCATTGTTGGGGCTTTCTACTTATATTTACCTTTTAAGCATTGATGGCCAAACTTACAGTTTGACACCTAGTGTCACCATGTGACCAACATCTCCCTAACGTCTTGTATATGAATTTTGGTTGATCTGTCTCAGGGTTATGCACTTGGCACAAATGAAAAAAAGTCATGAGAAATACGTATCCTGCTTACAAACATAATTGATCAACAAGTTTCTTCACTGTGGTACTAGCCAGAAGGCAAATCATGTTCTATAGAATTTTATTATTGAAAGCAGGGTCTCCAACTTTTTTTTTACCAGTGAGAAACATTCAGATGTAAAAAGAGTTGAGGAGCAACACAAGCATGAAAAAAAGTCCATGGGGGTGCCAAATAAGAACAGTCATCTTGGCAGCCCCTGTGAGGACTGGCAGCTTACAGGAGGCTGTACATAAAGTACACGTGCTGCACGCTGCGTCTTCATCCGGCAGTCAGATAAATGTAGTGCTTACCTGCAATTTCGCCTTCACTTCCTGTATCTTCAGGACATCCGACACGTCACATGCGTTTCACCGCATGGCGACGTGTCGGCTCGAGCCACACTGTCGCGTTCTACCCTTAGTGTGACTGCAGCAAATAGTGCTTGCATGAAGTTGCGGTACATGTGGTTGCCAAGCTTTAAAAGGTTGCTAATACAGGTACTAATGATGCCAAATTCTTTATATTAGAGAGATGATGCAATGGATTCTATGGTATTGTGCAGAATTGAAAGCTACCCTGTGACTGAACAGTGTGATGCATATTTGGGTCAAATGACAATAATGCTAATCATATGGTAGAATGTCTTATGCTAGAATAAGCATCTCTTCTGCTGCCAAAGCATGTTTAGGACTTCTGCATAAAACTACTTTTTAACTATATGTATTCGATGTAGATCACTTTTATAGGTATGAAGCAGCTATTCCCTCTATTTAAGCAAGGATACCCTGAAGGTAATTTTCCATTTCTCACAGAGCGAAGCCAATGTATTTGTGTTCTTCAGTGGTCTTATTCGTGGCAGAAATGCAATGAATCCATTCTAAGAGCTTTTGGAAAATAGCAATTCTGTTTACTTGCTAGTAAGCATTGAAAGATCAGGCGTTCACTGCACGCTACCAAAGGACTTCAAACAATTGCAGACTGAAGCAAAAAGTGCATTTTCTATTATAAAATAGGCCACGGTAAGCTGCATTGTCTGCACTTCTGTTTTCCCTGTGTCCCAAGTTCATGCAAGGCTGTTAGACAGCATGTGTTAGGGTAATGCTATGGAGAGCTAAAGACAGTGACATAATTAGTACTAAATACTTCCAGGGACAAAGTGGATGTAAGTAGTTCTGCTACACTGCAGTTTGGGAGATCATTTTGGTAGATGAGGAGGTTGAGCACATTCACCGCAAGACTTCTGCAGCACTTCAACATACAATAGCAGTAAGGCATTGCATTAGTAGATCACATCATAATGAAACTTTAACGTTTTTAAGTCCCTGAATTTTAGGAAATTTTGATTTTTGTATTGTTTATTAATGTTTACTCTGAAGCAAGGCAGCACAAGCAAGATTTTCTGGAAGTGAGGGGAATTTTTCCCTGTGTACTGATCAGGCTGCTCACTCGCATGTTCCTGGACGGCAGGTTACTCAAACTCAGGATTCTGAAATGACTGGGTCATTAGTTTACTTCCATGTTGCCCCCTGTGAACATGCTGATTTTGTGTTAAATTAAATACAGGACAGAAATAATCAGTTTCACCTGGTCAGACACTCCTCTTGTAAGAAAATGTAGCATCTATTTCAGTTTTTCCTAATATGGATTGGCCCAGGTCATTGGGAGCAACATCCACTTTGGTGATATCTTATACTTATATTGTATTGTGGATTAGTATTTATTTGCAGATCTGATTTCCGGTCTACCCAGGCTAAGTGCAGTTGGGGTTGAAGACTTCACCCTTTGGCACCCTTAGATGAACCAGGTGTCAGGCAGTAAAACTGGTAGCAGCCGAATAGACCAAACTATGGGCACCACAAAGTGCATATTGTGGTCTTATCAGGAAGTTTTCCCATCTATTCATCACTGTGTCACAGTACTGTGTTAATGATCGGCAGTTTGCCGCTAATTGCTGAATTACATGGATCTTAATAAAGTTCTGTAAGCTGCTTCAGAGATATTGTAGCTCTTGGTTCAGTACATATTACAGTGATAACTTATATTGTGCTGTGCATGCTAGCACAGAAGTATGTTTTGTGACCTAAATATTTTGGCATCAAGACAGCAAGTTTTAAATCCAGCAGTACCCCACAACAAAATGTGATTATTTTTTTTTTTTTTGTGTAAAGAAACTGATTCCTGCTCTGCATGTGTCTAGTGTAGATTTGTATTAGTGTGCGCTCCGCTCCAGCTGCAGCATTATCCCAGGCATAATGACTAGAGTATACATATGGCAGCACTAATCTTCAATGTGAGGCTGGGAGCATTGTGGATCCTTAAAACCACTTCAGTTGCCATCTATATCCTCCCATTCGAACTAACGACTCATCAAACCTTTGCTTAGGGTATTGTACTGAAAACAAAACAAGTATTTTCTAAGAAAATGTCTCTTCAGCTAAAAGTGTGCTGGTGTATACAAGCTACCCCTTCAGTTGTCTGCTTTCTAAATTAAGGGAAATGTTTTATTCTATTCTGTAATTGTTAATGATAGCAAGAAATGCTGACCCATTATCTATCTATCTATCTATCTATCTATCTATCTATCTATCTATCTATCTATCTATCTATCTATCTATCTATCTATCTATGACTTTTAACCTGTAAGTGATGCAAATCTTTTTTGTTAGTCTTTTCTTAACACATAACATAGTGAGTGCTTAACCAGTGCAAAATCCCATTTATGGTTATAACATTGTTGATGGGCAGGGACTCCTGTAATTTGCGACAACAAAAGCATCTTGTATTGCAATAGCATTGCTTTAGTTGCAGCACAATTGCTAAACCTTTGGCTGCTGCAGCTTGATCCACAGGCAAATGAATTGTGTGTTTGAGTTTTGATGACGTAGCTACAGTAGCTGTTTCTATTTCATGGTATGTCTTGCAAGCCATTCTAATTTAATCCTTTTGTAACACGTTAAAACAAACTCCTTAGGATTCATTCAATTTCATGCAGTGGCTTTTGTCAGGAAAACATTTCAGGCTTTTTTTTGTTGTGCCTTGTAATTTTTTGGCACCAGAACAAACCCCCATGTTAATTATGGTCAGAAGGAAACAAAAAGAACATGGGATTTTTTAGGGCTGGTTCTTATTGTTGAGTGAGAGAATACCCTTAAGTTGGATGGAAATCTTGCCTTTAAATTCTGTGAGATGCTGCTTTGTGTTACTGGCCAGATTGCAAAGCTGTCTTTTACTGATGTAATGGTATCATCCTTGTCAGCCACATCCTCTTGAGGTCACACATTTCGCTATTCATCAGAGGAGAGGAGGACTGCCTATAGTTCTTGGTTAAAGAAACCATAACATCAAAGTGTTTTAAAGTAAAACAAATATAATGCAGTGTTTCCCTGCACGGGTAAAACAGTTTGCTTCAGAAACACCACTATTGTTTATATATATAAGCTGCTGTGTAGCAATGGGGGCGATAATTCAAAAGAGAAAAGGGTCAGGTTACACAGCAGACAGCAGATAAGCTCTGTAGAACATAATGGTGTTATCTTATATCCACTATTTAACCTGTGGCATTTGGCTTTTTTTCCTATTTCCGCCATTACTACACAGCAGCTTGTTTATATGAACTATAGTAGTGTTTCTGAAGCAAACACATCAGTTTTACCAGTGCAGAGCAACAGTACATATTTTCATTACTTTAAAATACTCTTATTTTTTGGTGTTACTGTTCCTTTAAGGGCAAAAAAAGGCAACACCTTTCTCCCCTGGCACCTAGGCCTATTGGACTATTCACAATGATGTGATTAAATATTTTGTTTTTTGCTACAAGTGTGTACTTTTTCTATATTTCGTTTGTACTTTTAACGTGTTGCCTAATTGGTCCTTTCCATCCTTTCCATTGGGGACCCACACCCAGGCCCGGATTTGTGGAGAGGCCACCAAGGGCCCGGGGCCTAGGGGGACAGGATTTTAGGGGGTGGCATGCAGCCCAACCACACCCGCATTGGTTCAGACACTGGGGAATAGCAGGAGATACAATAATTTTTTTAATCTCTTGTGCGCCAATCCCCATTCCTCTGGTCCTGACGATGAACTTTGAGTGAATAAAAGGTAGGGGACGGGGTGACTAACGACAGCGGGCCTAGGGGTGTCCTCTATGTAAATCCGGCCTGTCAAAACCTAATTTTGTATCATATTGTGAACTTTCTGCTCATAATGACGGTTTCACAAACTGTAAGGGCAGCCTAACTGTTGAGATGGTTGTAAATCTATGGATTCCTTGTCCTCATAATTTGAACAGAGATTTATTGTGTGTTTCATTGATGGATATATATTGAACTTATCCTTTTACATGTTTGTTTCTCGGCAGGATAAGAACAAGAAACTTCGTCCTCTTTATGACATTCCATACATGTTTGAGGCTAGGGAATTTCTCCGGAAGAAGCTTATTGGGAAAAAGGTATGTTTAACCAAACAGGTTTCAGAATCTGTCATTATTCATCGCTTCAGACACTTCAAACACTGTCAGCCAGACATAAAAAGCTGTATAATTAGTCCTTTTAAAATTAACATTTATTAAAATTTCCATAGCTGTTAGAAACTTGTTGAAAAGTTTTAACTGACAATCATATATTGCCTGCCCCTCCTCTATGCCTTAAACATGGAGGTAGGGCTTGCATTTACATTCACTTTACATTCTGCACTTTCTCAATGTCACTGCACTCCTCACCATCTAATTGTGTAGGCAGTAAGTGGGCATGGGTATCCGGTGTCCATTGTGAATTCCAAGACTAAAAAGTAACACGATCTAAATAATCTATATAGTGTAAGTGAAGTTTATATTGCTTGACAAACATCATAAAATCCAATTTGGAATTATTTCATAGGGTGAATGATCACAGTTCCTTCTAAATAACTATTGAACTAAATAACTAAATAACTAAATAACCGATCTGTCATGTGGACCAACGTTTTATTCATGTACCAAGCAGAGCATTATTTTTTAACATACATATCTGTTGTATTCCAGAATATTTGTTTTGTTTTAGCATTTGGAACTGGTGACGAATAAGTCACTGCCCCTAGATGCCAGAAACAATACCACTTCACTGTATGTGTAAGAAGCACTTTCGCAAGTGACTAGAATAATCAGATGTAATTTATTTCTCAGCCTTCGGCCAACCAGTTGTAGATTAAGGGTAAGGGCACACGGGCAGATTCGGGGCGATTAGTTGCCCTGGCAACAAATCTCCTCTTCTTCGGGGCGACAATTTCCCTAAACTGCCTTCCCTTACCTTCCCGCCAGTTATAATGAAAAATTTCCAGAGGGATGGAACTCGCGGCATTTCGTTTTTCAAAGTCGCCCGAAGTTGCCTCATGAGGAAACTTAGCTGTTTGAAAAAAACTTAAATAAAGCAGCACTAGTTAGCCCAGAACTTACCACCTGTCAGTGGGTCTAATAACCCTTTGCTCTATATTTTGTAGTGGATTTTTAATTGTTGCAAGGTGCAAAGAGCAGCGAATCACTTTTTTACAAGTGCTTCACAAGTGCAAGTTATTACAGTTTTGCTAATGAAGGTGAATTGCCCTTTAAGCTGTGAGTCTAACATTTCCAAAGGGACCACTTATCATATATTGTTACAATTACATATTTGCTTATCTAGGTTGCTTATCTAGATACACTTGAATTGTTACATATGTATCTTATCTTCTGTTGTGGTTGTTTTGGGCTCTCTGCCAAAAGTCAATTAAGTTAAAAACTTTCTTTTTCTGGCTGGTCAGTGGAGAGAAAAACGGGACTTTCCAGTATAAATGAGGGACTGCAGGTTGAGCTGTCAAGAGGGACTGTCCCTCTAAAAGCGGGACAGTTTGGAGTTATGCGTGTACAGTTAGGCTCATAAATGTTTGGACAGAGATAACTATTTTCTAATTTTGGTTCTGCAGACTTTCAGCTTTAATTCAGTGTGTTGAACAAAAAGATTGCATAAAAATGTGAGGAACTAAAGCCTTTTTTAACACAGTCACTTAATTTCAGGGGCTCAAAAGTAATGACAAATTAAAAAACTAAAAATAAAATGTTCATTTCTAATACTTGGTTGAAAACCCTTTGCTGGCAATGACAGTCGTCTTGAACTCGTGGACATCACCAGATTCTGGGTTTCCTCCTTATTAATGTTCTGCCAGGCCTTTACTGCAGTGTCTTTCAGTTGCTGTTTGTTTGTGGGCCTTTCTGTCTGAAGTTTATTCTTCAAGTATAATGCAAGCTCAATTGGGTGCAGATCGGGTGATTCACTTGGCCATTCAAGAATATTCCACTTCTTTGCTTAAATAAACTCCTGGGTTGCTTTGGGTCATTGTCCATCTGTATTATAAAACACCTCCCAATCAATGTGACTGCATTTAGTTGGATTTGAGCAGACAGTATGTCTCTGAACACCTCAGAATTCATTTGGCTGCTTCTGTCCTGTGTCACATCATAGATAAACACTAGTGTCCCACTGGCACTGGCCATGTGGTATGCTTTGGATCATGAGCTGTTCCACGCCTCCTCCATACTTTTTTCTTGCCATCATTCTGGTAGAGGCTGATCTTGGTTTCATCTGTCCAAAGAATGTTTTTCCAGAACTGTGCTGGCCTTATTAAATGTTTTTTTTTTTAGCAAAAATCTAGCCATTCTATTCTTGAGGCTTATGAGTGGCTTGCACCTTGCAGTGCACTGTCTGTATTTACTTTCATGCAGTCTTCTCTTTAGGATAGACTTGTATATTGATACGCCTACCTACTGGAGAGTGTTGTTCACTTGTTTGGCTGTTGTGAAAGGGTTTCTCTTCACCATGGAAATGATTCTGTGATGATCCACCACTGTTGACTTCCATGGACGTCCAGGTCTTTTTGTGTTGCTGAGTTCACCAGTGCTTTCTTTCTTTCTCAGGATGTACCAAACTGTAGATTTTGCCACTCCTAATAATGTAGCAATTTCTCGGATAGTTTTTTTCTGTTTTTGCAGCTTAAGGATGGCTTGTTTCACCTGCATGGAGAGCTCCTTTGACTGCATGTTGTCTGTTAACAGCAAAATCTTCCACATACAAGCACCCCCCCTCAAATCAACTCCAGGCTTTTATCTGTTCATTGATAATGACATAACAAAGGAATTGCCCACACCTGCCCATGAAATAGCCTTTGAGTCAGTGTCCAATTCCTTTTGAGCCCCTGAAATGAAGTGATTGTGTTAAAAAAAGACTTTAGTTCCTCACATGTTATGCAATCTTTTTTTTCAACCTACTGAATTAAAGATGAAAGTCTGCAGTTCAACTGCATCTGAGTTGTTTCATTTAAAATTCATTGTGGTAATGTACAGAACCAAAATTAGAAAAAAGTTGTCTCTGTCCAAAGATTTATGGGCCTAACTGTATGTTAAGTAATTGTACTGTATGGCATTTTTATTAGACTGCAATATTTATTTTACAAGAAAAAGTGCTACAATGCCTTTAAGTAGCAGCAACTTTTCTTTAGTACTTTAATACCAGAACGGACTGTTTTATTATGTAACAAACATTCAGCAATAGTATAAAAAATGTATCTCTGAAGGTTTGTCAGTCATAGATTTAATAAGCTACAATCTCATTATTTCAGTGTGGTCCTAGAATAATAAGGGCTCTGTCTGTTACTGAAAAAGTCAATTGTTTATATTTTCCAAAGTGTGGGCCTAGTGCTGTTGAAATGTTGAGTCCCTTAATAAAAGAAAATCTTAAATAATAATCAATGCTAATAAGTTTTACATTACTGGGCCAATGTATTGGGTTTCTACTGAGACTTCTTGTCAATATTCCAAAGCTTAATACATTGCTGCAAATTTGATGGGGGCTGGAATATTGTGTATTTTAAGGAATGCTTTTAAAAGGATAGTGGGATTTTTGGACAGTTACCTACCCTGTGGAGTAACCTCTATCTTATGTACATAGATAATATTTTTAATTCCTTGCCTGAACAGTATCATCAAATGGAGTGAGAGTTTTAGGTGGGAATTCAATAGTAGTTAGCCCTAGTGGATATATATTTTAGCATGGGTTTAGCAGATTTTTCAATGGTAGTCAAGATATAGTAAATATGTTTTTGGTTCCTTTGTTTTCTCTTTATTCAGTGAAAGAACATCATACATTGAAGACTGTTACAGGTTAATTGCAAATTCACACTTAATAGATATTCACCGAAAGTAGCTTACTGACCAGATAACATTCATGCCAATTAATTAAAATATTTTATAATTGTTGGTGGAAAGACAATGTAGACAATTTGCCACTGAAACTTGCCATTGGAGCTATGCAGAGCCACACGGAGGAAAGGCCAAGGCCCCATATAAGCATATTTTTAGTGCTCGCTGCTCAACATTCTGCATTGCTGACCTTAAATCTTTAATAACCTTCTCCCATTAACTTGTTCCACTGTGTCCTCTTAGCTTTGCTCTGGTTGCCTGCATTATATTGAAAACTTATGGTATCAAACTGTTCCATCAATGACGAGATGTCAAGTGAGCATAGCATATGATGAAAATCCTTGAGTAGCAGGGCATTCAAATTGCATTTACAGAAAAGTACACAGTTTAGTTTCAGTCCTCAAATAAAATGTTGAGTTTTGGAACTGGAAAGCTGATTGTAAGGCTATATATATTTTGTCACCCTTCTCTATGGCCATTCTACAATTTACACTTCATTTCACAATTGTCAGTGAGACTTGCGCCTAGACGACAAGACCACCCCCACTTATTACTGTTCTGCATATTCTAAACTATGAGCAGCATTGTTGGTGAGTGCAAGCTAGCATTTTTGTGGGAATATACACTGTGTACACCATAATTTTGTGCATTAGTATCATAAATTGTGTGCAATCAGCTGCATACCTCCCACCTGTCAAGTTTTTAGTGGGACAGTCCTGATTTTGACAGCTCAACCTGCAGTCCCGGATTGTTACTGAAATGTCCCAACTTTCTCTTTCATCTTCTGCACTGAACAGCCAGAAAAAATATATACGGAGTTTCTAAGACGTAATTGGCTTTTGGCATAGAGCCCGGAATATGTGGCAGATGCACTTACATTTGAAACAATTTGAGATATGCAAAGAAACAATTGTAACTATTTAAGATATAAAGGTCTCTTGGGGAAACTGTGACTTGCAGCTTGAAGGGCAATTCATTAGCAAAACTGAAAAACACATACTACCTGACCCTAAAACACCCAGAAACATGTTCAAACTTTCAATAACATGCCAAATTTTGTAAAATAGACATAGTAATAAGGGTGTGTGGCCATACAATGGGATTGGTCAAAAATGTTCACCATGCTTTGTGTGCCACATCTTTTGGTCCCTCGTTCTATTTTCAAAAAGTTGGGAGGTTTGCAACTGTACTAATGACACTGGACAAAACTTTAAATTCCACACTGGATAGTTTTTTAACTGATTTTAGTAGTTAGCTTAGAAAGGCATTGTTATAACATACTAAAAGAATCCATATGGTATTTCCTTTATACTATAACTGGACATCCATATCCCTTCAACATCATGAATGCTTTTGCCTTCATAAAGAGTTTTGCCCTGAGGTCAGAACAGCATTCCGTGTAAAACAGTTGCTCTGCACTTTTATTCTGCAGATCAATCCGATGTGCTTTTTACTTCTCTCTGTGTGGCATATACAAGATTTTTATACTAAAAAAATAGTTTGAGCTGTAGTAATCTGCTTCCGGGTGGTACATTTCCTTCATGTCACTGTGGGATCCAGCCTGTGATCCTAGATAAAACATTACTAATAAGTGGACAGTTCTGTGCTCTCCAGGACTTATTTACTATTGCTTTTAAGTCTATAGCAAACCTACTTTATTTAGGTTCTAATGAAATGAAAAGGTGCACTTGCTGTTCAGATCTTGCCTAAAATAATTTAAATGAAACTGGATATATACTGTGTACACCAACAAAGTGATTAGCTGAAACAAAATGTGTTTAAATTGTTGTGTGATCTGGGAAGAATACTGCAGAAATCTTCCATAAGAAAGCAATTATCCTGGTTGATTTGCTCCTTTATGGATAGGAGTCTTTTGCAGGGCTGGAACTAGGGGTAGGCAGAAGAGGCACCTGCCTAGGGCACAATGTTGTGGGAATGCTGGGGAGGTACTTGTTCAAGATTCTTCTTCCTACCCCTAGTCCAGATTCGCTCCCCTCTGCAGCTCTTGCCTACCCCTTCTCTCGCTTGACCCTCTGTCCCCACCTCACCTGCCCTTACACTTCCCCTTCGTTGCCCTCCCTTATGTATGTAAGCACGCGGGGTTAGCCAGCCGGGTTGCCTAGGGCACCCAGTCAGCTTGGTACAGCCCTGGTCTTATGTTTCATAGCTGATTGTAATAACTTAGGTAATTTTTTTTTACCCAACATTTAAGGAAATAAAACTGGTTTAGGTTGTCCATGTATAGGGCACCTAGGGCAATTTTGAATGTTTTCTTCACTGGCCACAGTTCTTTTTCTTCAGCAACTCTCCATTTTAGAATTTAAGCAGCTACCTGGTTGCTATGGCCTTACTTACATTAGCAGCCAGACAGTGGTTTGAAAGCAAGACTGTAATATGAATAGGAGTGGGCTTGTATAGAAGAAGTAATAAAAAGTAACCATAAAATCGTAGCCTTTACAGAACAATAGCTTTTTGGATGCCAGGGTTAGTGACCCTCACTTGAAAGCCGGAAAGAGGCAGAAGAGACAGTCAATTCAAAAGCTATGAAATAAAAATAAATATGATCAAGTTGCTAGGAACAGGACATTCATGACATGATAACCCTGATTATGGAATGCGTCCACCATTTGCTCGCTTGGGGTTGAAATCTTAAATATTGTGTGCAGATGCTTTTTACTGGTGGTGATCAACCAGTACTTCTGCTTAATAAAATATCGCTAAAGTGGTGGGAACATGTTTGCTCAAACACAAACAATATGATTGAATAACTGGTATTATTTATATAGGGATTAACTACATGAAAGATTTTGTTTGTTCCTATAAGTTTTATATTTAATTTTTGGAAAATAAAGCTCCATCTTGTTTTATGAGAGGGGTTCTAGATAGTCACTGCCCTGGATGAGACTACATTATCCTTGAACCTGTATTTAAATGTCTTGTAAAAATTTACAGAATTCCTGTATCTGATGTGACAGTGAAAAAAGAAACAATAATAAAATCTAGACCTTTCACGTGAACAAAATAACAGCACTGTGAAAAGAGAAGGAAAGGTATAATCACTTGGGGGGGTAGTGCAAATTTGTCATGCTCTCCCACCCTGGGCCAATGCTCCTGTTAGTTGAAAACTGTACCGGTTCAGGCTATTCCAAAGAAGCACCACGTCAGCTTTTTAATTTTTATGAATCCTTGTATGGCCCCTGGCCAGGCCTACATGTGCAGAGTGAAATATGGTAATGTGGTGCTTCTATAGCTGTACCCTGTGCTGTGCAGGTTTTAACGAACAATAAATGTAAATGTGAACATGATCTCCACCCATGCATGTGTATTTATTTTGCAGAGTGATCTATTTAGGAAGCTATTGTACATTTGGCATTCTGAATGATGTACCCCCCACCCCAAAGAGCCATTCTCAAATGCAAAAAATACACACACACCAATCTGTTGCTTTCAGACACTTGATCTGTATGTTACCTGCAGATTGTTTGTTAAATGTTAGTACATTGTAGAGTTTGCAACTATACATTTGCTTGTTTGAAGTGTTAAGTTTCCAGAGTGTATTAACAGAAGCAGCAATCTTCCTTACATCGGCCGATCAGAATGACCACAGATGACTTACCAGTAACATGTCTCCTTAATGCTTAGGTAATCAATGTTCCTCTGACAATCAGAAGCCTGAGATGCTTCACCTCATTGCACCCATTATTGCTAAACCGATTACCTCTTTAATTAACTGCATTTTACCCAATGAAAAAATTCTGGAGCCTTGCCAGAATCATCCATATTCAGCAAAGTGTTGACTGTGCAATTGAAAATTTGTTTATTTCCAATTAAATGGCTTGCATTATAATGCAGATGCTTTCAGCAAGGTCCAGTCTGGTTACCAACTCTGTGATAGTACTTAGAAAAATTACACAAACTGAGCAAAAGTGCAGGCATAGACTGGTGTAATTATTCTTCATTTTGCCAAGGCTATTGACTGTGTAGACAGTATTATATTCTAAATCAATGTATTGTGGGAAATATTCCCAGCTGGCTTCATTACTCTATCAATGGGAATTGTTTAAGATGGCTCTTATTTTTTTTTAAATAAATAATTGCAGCAATTCTACATAATTTTATAAGAAAGTGTTCTTTTTATGTAGATACGGAGTGCCTTTTAAATCGGCATAATGATGCCAGTAGTAGTTTTTACTAAGAAATCTCTGTAATAGTTCAAGATGTATGCTTAATGCTATCGGTGTCAGCCTTTATTCGTCCCCAACGACTTACATTAACTTTGTATATCATATAAAAGTGCATCTGTGCCAGAGTCAAATGGCTACATTAGTCACATAAGCTAAACGTGGAAAATAAATTGGTGTGTGTTTAGTTCTCATATAAAATATTCAGGCAAGCCGGCCAAATTTGACAGAGTCCCTCTTTGAAAGGCCAACAGTGCTAACATACATAGCTTACTAACGGATACTGATCATAAATTTTACTGTGGCAATATGACACTAATCTTCAGATTGAAATTGAAGGATTAAAGCCCTGAAAAAAATGTAAAAAAATTCTGGTTTCTCAAATAGTCCCAAATTGATCACATTGACAAGTACTGGAATGTAATTTTCTAAAGGGTGACTACATGACTGGGGGCACCTGGGAAACAGACAATATGTTTAACCCCATGTCCGATTTCAAAATTCAATATAAAAAAAATGTTGCTCTTTTGAAAAACTGATTTCAGTGCAGCAAGCTGCTGGAGCAGCACTATTAATTGATGCATTTTGAAACAAATACATGGTTTTCCCATGGCAGTATCCCTTTAAAGTTTCAAGCATTGCCTTTGCTCATACTTCCAGCCTGTTCCAAGTTGTATCCAGGGATATAATTAGGGGCTCCCCATCCCTTTTCTACACTAGAGTATCTAGGTAATACTTCATAATACACCAGTATTGTGCATGATCCCAGCTAAGATATAATTAATCTTTATTGGAGGTAAAACAGTCCCCTTGAGTTTAATTAATGTTTAAATTGTGGTTGTTAGAATTATGTTCTGGAGATCATTCTGGATAACGGGTCCCATACTTGTATCTAATGTGTAAACAGCCGCACCTGGATATATTAAAAAAAGTGTATATATATATATATATATATATTCAAATATATAATTTTAATGTATTTATAAAGCATAAGCATTGCCATATTCTGCAGAGTTGTACAATAAAATGGGTGTATACATTGAACATACAGATTTAAACACAAAGTGCCCAATAATGTGTTTATACACGCACACATACACATGCATATATAGACACGTGTGCATGTGCACATATTTGCATGTGCACACACACTCACGCATTTGTGTGTATATAACACATATATTTTGTTAGAAATTACACAAGGAAGTCTTGCTGCTATAGCAATCTATCAGCAATGCTTAGCTCTTGGCATGCAGGAATTTTTGTAGTTCAGCAACAGTCTGAGCTGAAGGGTTGGAGCTTTTATGTTCCAGCATTTAGTGGTAGAAAAAATTTCTATTTTCAGCTACACAAAAGGCTTCCTAACTTAAGTGATAATTTGAGTAGTTAAGCTTTGTGGTGTAGCTTTTATAAGTAACATACTTTCTTCTTCCTTTTATCCCCATAAACATACAAACATCGCTTTAGTGTCTGTTTAATGGAAAAGAAAAAATGGCAAACATAACTTTCAAGGGTACTTTTGTTAGTGGCATAAACAAGAACAATCAGTGTGGGAATAAGAGAAGTGCTAAGCTTCTAACATGCAGTGTGTTGTCTCTTTAGCGTGTGAATGTGTAGGATGGTGTCACTTAGTGTTCTGTTCTGAGAGATACCCACAGGTCATTCTTCTGCCTTTGGGGAGAGTATCTGTCTATTGTGGTTTACACATTGTACAAATTCTAAACATAATGTCATTTTGGCACGATCATCTTGAAGGGCAACCACAGTACTAAAAAGGAATTGAACCACCAGCAAATAGTTTCCATCATCCCCTCAAGACTTCGATGTTTTATGGCAGATCTAATATCATCCCGACATAATCGCTTCAAATCCATTGATTTTGCGTTTACAATCCATAATTGATTTCGATTTAGGTTAAACATGTTTTTGATATTTCATTTTTTTTTTTTTTTGTAATTAATGTCAATGTATTTTATATACAGTACCTGTATTTGTATCTTTGTGTAAAGGCGTGTATGGTAGACCATTTGTGTGAGACTAGAACCCACTGGTGTGATAACCTTGGCAACAGCCTGAATTTGAGCAGTGTGCAAATCGTTCTGGTTTAAGAAATGCTCACATGCAAGTATGCAGTGGATTGTCTAAAATAAATGACATCAAATCCCATCACCGAGGATAACTGAAAATGTATTTGAAACGGTCTCTATACTACTCTTAAGAAACTTTGGGCACTTAAAGCATCAGTGTTTGCTTCCATTTGGTTCATGGTACATTTCACTGCAAATTTACATAGGTGTTCTGGTTAGGCCATGTTATATTTGTCATTCATTTTTTCTGTCTTCTGAAATAAGGTGCTGGTATATGACATGCTATATGTGATATGGTGACCGTTTTTTCTCTGCTGTTCTCTGCTCTGTACAAGACTCCTCGAGGGAGTTTCACCGGCAGTGATTTAATTCACATTGACTATTGTTGACCTTGAAAAAACATCAGTGAGGCGTGAAATCTGTACAATCTTCTTGTCAGTCCTTCCTCAAAAGGACTTTGCTTGGTGCATTGTACAAATAATGCAAGAGTTTCTGCAGACCACTGAAGATAGATATGCTACCTTTACATGCTACTTTTCAGTTTCTGCTGTGGCATCCATGACTTATACACAATGACTTATAACAAAGTTAGTTCTCATTCTAAGAAAAACCCTTTACACATCCTAAAGGGATACTGTCATGAGTTTTACGGTCATTTTTATTGTTGCAAATCATTAATTTAATTTATTATTTAACCAATAAATGTTTTTAGTTTGAATTTTGGTGTGTAAGTAGACCTTTCAAATCATTGTGCCTGATCATGTTCTTTTAGAAATAGCCAAGCTGTTTCTCCTATGCAGTGTAACTGAAGGCAAGACTTGAGTGCTTTACTATTCAGTATTATTCTCTTATCTATCACTAGGCAGTACATGGGATCAATTTGAAATAATGGTGGGGTCTTTTGGTGTTACCTTCCATTATTCTGCTGCAAGAATAGGAAAGCCTATATAAAAAAATCAGAAGAAAAAAAAAAACTGATGAAAGAGATCAGGCATAGCAAAAGGGGTGTACATGTAGGAGAATACAGATGATGAATGGAATATAGAGAAAATGAATAGAATATAGAGAAATAATAAAGGCACAAAACACTGAGCAACATTAAAGTGGAAGTATAGAGAGGTTGGTGCATTATACATGTGGTGTGCTAATAAATTGTGGACACTGTTCATTTGCTGTTTAACTGCAATGTTCACACCACGGTATTATATTTTTGACCATGGTTTGACCATTTTTGAGTTTGTGAGCAGATGGTTTTTAAAACTGCATTTTAAAGTCTGATACATGTTCAATATAATGCTCAAGACTAGAAGCAATGCATAGCTAAACTGATTTCAAATCAGCGGTGCAGTGTAATGAATCAGCCTTCATCTGCAAGAGCTAATATGACACTTGTCGTTTTTTTATTTATTTATTTATTTTTACATTAAATTACCTGTGGTACATTAACCTACAAGCTATTACTGCAAGCTGAGAATGCATATGTTCCACTGTGTATATACATGGAAAAATCTGTCTTTACAACATGTTAAGAAAAGCTGCTTTTTTTTTTAAATGGTATGTTTACTTTGCCTCAGGTGCCCCTGGAAACAATTATAATAATGTTTAATTTTGCCCACTGCCCTTTGGCACTTTCTGTACTCGAGCTGTCATTTTTGGAAACTGAGCACTTCAGTATATATTAAACGAAGAATATAATTCAAACGAGGCAGCTTGAAAGCACTGGTAATGTTGCCTTTCTCCATTAGATAAGGTTGAACTAGCTGACCCATTTAATGTTGCACTGTTTTCTTTCTTTCCCTCTTGTCCTACTGTTCTTTTGTATAACCTCTAAGGCACTTGATGGTAAAAGAGATGCAAATCTACTAGTCTATTGAAACTGAAACTTTTACAGATCTCTTATGGTTACAATATATTTTATAACAGTTAGCATTTTACTGCTCAGACTGCCAGTGTTCATTTTACAATAAAGTACATTTTCTTTCCTTCACTTCATTCAACTAAATGTAATTGGTATTTGTAGTAAAAACTACATCAGCAGTGCTTTCTCATAGGTAATCCTTTTCCTAAACGGTTCCATTTGTGTACACCCTACCATATGGCCAGTCATTCCGTTCTTTGTCCATCACAATGCAAGTACACATGGTACTGTAGGTTCAGATAGAATGAAAAATGTAATCTTTTTCATTTAACAGCTTAAAACTCAAGCCCAGAATACGTGGCAGGTGCACTTAGATACTTTTGTAAGAATTTAAGATTAGCAAAGAAACAATTGTAATTATTTAAAAAAATAAAGTCTCTTGGGGAAACTGTGACTTGCAGCTTCAAGGGCAATTCATCTGAATCTATCTGTTAATACAAGGTCTGATGTGATGGGCCTGTACAACTAGTACTAGGGAAATACTATTGTTACTAGTTCCAACACAATTTCACAGACCTTGGTTGTTAATCTGCCCCATGGAGTTTAATTTGCGTTCCTGGTCACATTCGCAACACATTAGTCTGTTGCCATATTAGCTCTTTTATTTAAATGACCAGTAATAACAACAAAAATGTCCTAAAGTACTGAAAATAAAATGTACTGTTGTGCTGCACTGGTACAACTGGTGTGTTTGCTTCAGAAACTCAACTATAGTTTATATAAACAAGCTGCTGTGTAGCCATGGGGCAGCTATTTAAAGCTGAAAAAGGAGAAAAGGCACAGGATACACAGCAGATAACAGATAAACTCTGTAGTATACAATGGGATTCTATTGTGTTATCTACTGTGTATTCTGTGCTTGAATGGCTGCCCCCATGACTACACTGCAGCTTGTTTACATAAACTGTAGGTGTGTTTGTGAATGTGCATCTAATCTTCATCTCCATAATCTTTTTTTGTATTTTTTTTTTTTTGTTTTTGCAATTAAAATTAATACACTTATTTGTAAAGATTAGAGGGGCAATTTGCAGATGCAGACTGCTAAACATTCTACAGTATTTTTAATTCGGTGCATATGGTTTGTGTATGAGCTAGTTCTGAGTGCTCTTTCATAATTGAGATAGTGGCTCTATATTCCGCCTTCCTTCTAATCCAAGTCGAAAACTGCAAGGTCTGGCTATAAATTAAATAAACAATCAAAGATGTGCATTAATTCACTTGCAGCTGTCTTCCAGCTCTTCTGTAGGTTGAGGCAAGAATAATACTGCTTACACCTATCAGGGTTTGATAGAACCCTCTCTACATGCAAACCTTAGCCACATTGATGAGATTATAAAGTAAGTTACCCTCCATAAATATAGCTGGTCACTTGTGTGTATTTTGTAGTATTGCTGTATATGTGAAAATGCAGCTAAAATTTTCAAAAGTTAAATCAAACATTACTCACTAACTGCCGTTTTCACGTTAATTAAAAACATAATTTTAGTTGCTCAGTTGAGATTTTGAGGTGAAATATGCATATTTTCTATTAAACTGTGTTTAACAACATTTATCAGACGTTGCATGTAGAGGAAGTGCATACTGTTGACCAAGACTAGTTTTTTCCAATCCCAAAAGATCATCCCGTATGCAGAAAATACTTGTAGGTCATGTTTAAAGAACAGACCTGCCAGGTACTCTGCTTTAGCCCAGCTTTGTCTGTTTTTGTGGCAATCCGAGCATTAATACACTACTCTAAAGCTGGCCATAGACGCAAAGATCCGATTATACGAATTCTCGATTCGTAAGATTTTCTGACTTTGTGTGGAGAGTCCCGACATTTTTCGTCCCATGGAGATCGGTTGTTTGGTCGATCGGACAGGTTAAAGGAAAACTATACCCCCAAAATTAACACGTAAGCAACAGTTTACATCATATTGAGTGGCATAATTAAGAATCTTACCAAACTGGTCTATATATTTAAGTAAATCTTGCCCTTTTATATCTCTTGCCTTGAAACACCATTTTGTGATGGTGTGTGTGCTGCCTCAGATCACCTGACCAAAAATACTACAACTGTAACTGGAAGAAGTGTTGAAGCAAAATACAGAAAGTCTGTTAATTGGTTCATGTGACCTAACATGTATGGTTTGTTTGTGTGCACAGTGAATCATACGATCCCAGTGGGGGGCCCTTATTTTTTAAAATGGCAATTTTCTATTTATGATTACCCAATCGCACATACTACTAAAGTGTATTATTATGAAAATGGTTTATTTACATGAAGCAGGGTTTTACATATGAGCTGTTTTATGCAATATCTTTTTATAGAGTCCTACATTGTTTGGGGGGTATAGTTTTCCTTTAAAGATTTCTGTCGGCTGCCAATGATATCTCTGCATGTATTGCCGATCGGACAATTTTCAGTGGCAGACTGTCACCATCTTTGTCGGACATAAACTTTCGTATGTTTGCTGTTAGGGGCAGAACATCGACTGATCTGTTCTTTTACTACTTTATTTAAACTGAAGGTTAGTGGCAGGTCGGGAGATGGTCCAATACAGGTCGGGAGATGGGGAAGTGTCTATGCGTCTATGGCCAGCTTAATGCTTTTCCCAGTTCTGCCATATGCCATTAGCTAATGGGTGCAGCTTGAAGGTGCTGCTCCATAACATAAAGGGTCATTCATTTCTGCCAGACAGCTGGTTTCAGTGTGAAAAAGGCTTATGCCATTAAGCAGGCCCAGATTTGTGTGAAGGCCACATAGTCCCGGGTCTAGTGTAGCAGGATTTTATGGGTGGCATGCCATCCATCAGCATCCACATTGGTTTGAAGCACTGGGGAAATACAGGAGATTTGACAGTTTTTAAAATTTCCTGGGTGTTAATCTTCAGCACTCCTGACCCGAGGAAGGAAATTTATGTATGCCCACGTGTCAAGGGTAGGGGGCGACAAATGGTGGTGGGCCTAAAGCTGCCCGAAATGTAAATCCAGCCCTGCCAATAAGTATGGAATTGTTGCTGGAAATGTGATCTTAATAAATGTGGAATAGATTTATTGAAACAGCAGAAAGTGATTGAGCATAATAATAATGTAGCTCAAGAAAAATGCTTTCCCCCAGGAAAGTCTAATATATAATTTCAAAAATGAAATTGGTGGAAAATACATACTAGTTTATCCAGTATGTATTGTTTCATTTTTTTCTGTTCTGCATGTGCTTTGAAGAAAAAAATAAATTACATTTTTCTTTAATCTCCAGCATGTTCCTTCAAAAGGCTTGTTTTGTTTTCTCAGCTGGTTCAACAAACTGCCTCCTCTACACCCTAGGATGGCAAAACGGCGTTGATCTGCTCTTCCCTGTGTAATTCACTTTTTCCTCTACTGCCACAAACTTTTGGCCAGTCCAAGAACATACCATTTATTTGCATGCTTTAAAAAAAAAAGAAAAAAAAAAGGGTTTTCACCAGAGGAAGTGTGGTTCATTTTTACTAAGCAGCTGCCAAGAACTGTAATCACCATTGGTTATGTATAAGAGGGGCCTGATGTCCATGCTACTTGCCATGCTGCTATACAGTGCCATGTACATTTCCTTTGCAGTGTTTAAGAGAAGGCAGTGTGATAAATAACACTAGGCATCCTTGTAAGGTTAGCTTAGTTTTGCCAGTAGATTCTATCTCTTCCCATCAGAACACTTCTTCCTGCTTTTCAGCTAGTTAGTCTGTGACTTGAAGGTGTGCCACATGGGAAATAACTGTTCAGTGAGTTTGCAATTGATCCTTGGCATTCATTGGCATTCAGCTCAGATTCAAAAGCAACAGATATGACCCATGTGGCCCTCCCTTAAGTCACTGATTGATTACTGCCTGGTAACAAATCAGTTGAAACCAAGAGAGCTGCAAAGCAGGAAGTAGTGGTGTTCTGTTATGTTACACATCCAGTCACTCCAGCCTTTGTAGATTACATTTTTGCCTAACTTTATTAGAAACATTTTTTATTTTGCACAGCCTATTTACTTTTTTTTATTTTTACACTGATCAATTCCTCTAATGAAAAGCTATACATGTCACTAGTTGCTATGCTTTGTCTTATCAAGAGGGTTCAGTACTTTTTAGAGAGCTTAATCAAAAATTAAGCTTTATGTAGCTCACCTACATGCATTTACCACTACAGTTTTAGACCATGCCAATGCTGTTTTGAAAGTAGAAGCAGAGAAGCAGTCAAACAAGCATTTAAAGGAATTGTTCAGTATAAAAATAAAAACTGGCTAAATAGCCTGTGCAAAATAAATAATGTTTCTAATATAGTTAGTTAGCCAAAAATGTAATGTATAAAGGCTGGAGTGGATGTCTAACATAACAGCCACAGCACTACTTCCTGGTTTACACTGACTGGTTACCAGGCAGTAACCAATCAGAGACTTGAGGGGAGGCCACATGGGTCATATCTGTTGCTTTTGAATCTGAGCTGAATATTGAGGATCAATTGCAAACTCAATGAACAGATATGTCCCATGTGGCTCCACTTCAAGTTGCTGACTAATTCAGAGTTAGAGAGCTGAAAAGCAGGAAGTAGTGTTCTGGCTATTATGTTACACATCCAATCACTCCAGCCTTTATACATGACATTTTGGCCTAACTATTTATTTTGCACAGCCTATCTATTTACCTAGTTTGCTTTGTCACACTGAACTGTTCCTTTAAGATATTTCATTTCAAAGAGAATGGAGGATTGGGAACTGTATCTACAATAAAATTTTGCTGTCACAGAGGCTAAATGCGTTCATGCTCTGCTATCTTGAAATGTGAGCAGGGTTGGTTTCCACTTATTTAGTAATAATCCCAAACTAGGCTTACCATAGTCTCTTCCATTTAATGAGTGCTGTGGTGAAGGAGCTCATGTAGGGCTAATAACAAAACATCTTATGTACAGTTTGCAGATTTCTTCTTCAGTTGCAGAGAGCCCCTAGGATACTGGTCAGCTGACACAATAACATTTCTATCTTGCAGCCCAGGTATCCTGGGTTTAATTGCAGGCAGAGCACAATCTGCAAGTCGTTTTTTTTGTCCCTGTGTCTGTGTGTTTTTCTGAGGGTTATTCTGGTTTCCTCCCACACTTAAAATACATAGACAGGTAAATTAACTCCTGATAAAACTGGCCCTACTGTGTGTGAATGTGATGGAGACCCTCCCTGCCCCTCTACTGGGGCATGGCCAGATTGAAATCATGAATAATCTCTGTGGAATGTGGTGCTAAAAAAAGTTTGATTAGGCCTTAAGAATAGTATCGGTAAAATGTACTGTAATGTAGCTGCCTCTTGCTAGTTCACTGAACTGCTAGCACAGTGCATTTGGAATTTGGCTGCCAGGCTTGGTTTTCTGTCCTCTTCTATGCTTCAATCATTTCTTGAGCTGGTGCAACAGCTGGCAGGTACCCTGGAAGATGCCTGTACCAAATGTAAGCTTGCCCTTAGCCCAGAATTTAACAGAGATAATTTTAAAAGGGCTATATTGGGGGTTTAATGATTGTTCTGTGTTAAAGAAGCAAGTCACTGGGATTATTTCCTGCTCCAGAGAACCGAGACTTTCAATCCTCTACCTTACAATACGCAGGATAACATGGGAGGGCTTGTATAGAATTATGTGGCGCTTGAAAGCTGTCATTCTCCTCTTCTTGGCTTGATAAGTGTGAGATATCCGAGAGAGAGAGAGCTAGAGAACACAGCGCATTAAGGCTCACAGCCTGAGATTATTGTAAAAACCTCCATCCTTCCTGCTGAATGCACCAATAGAACATTTTGCTATTTGTTACTGATCTCCAATGCTTGTTAGGCTTTCTGTATGCTTTTGCATTCATCAGTTCTCTGGCTGTAACAAAAATCAAACCATGTGCATGTAAATTACCTGGAAGTGGCAAGAAATAATGACTAGGTGTCACTATTTTAGTGTCTTATTTTCTTACAGCAAAAAAGTAAATAAAACCGTGCATTGACAAACATTAATGAACAGATTTATCAAAGGTCGAATTTATTAGAGTTAAAAAAAATTTACATAAATTATGATATACTCACAACTCGAATGGGAGGTTATTTAAGAAAAATTTGAGCGTCTAATATTCAGTCAAATAGTCCAGACCCGAAAATTTTAATTTGATTCGTATTTGAATCAAGTTTTCAGGGAGGGACCTTTCAAACATGATGCAACTGTTTATCTATCACAAATGGTTTTTGGAGTAATATTAGCCCTATTTGTTTTCAGAAACAGTAGGCAAAACATGCTAACTCCTTTGCAGCATGGGTTAGTGCTGCAACATGGGTATTTGCACATTTCAGAGATCTTTTACATTTTTGGGTAGTATTTTAATTTTTTTTTTTTTATTCTGTAACCACTGTTTTATTGTAAGGCACTGTTTGTAATGATAAGTGCTGTATAACTTGCTGGCACCATGTAAATAAATTAACACTGCAACATAGCCCCCTCCTGTGCCAGCAGCAATGTCATTTCTTTGCTCTAGTCCAAGAATAGGGTTACACTTTCCCTTTACCCCATGTGAGTGCCTGTCAAAATTGTACTCCCCCAGCAAAAATGTAATTACTATCCCTCTGTGACACATCTTCACTAACTGAATGTTTTATCTTTGACATATCATGCCAATGGAGCAAATATGTGCCACAGATAACAATGGTTTTATAAAGAATAAGGAATAAACAAACTACATTTTGCAAATATTCGAAAAGTCAGTATACAGTTAGAAAGTTTACCGTTGCATGTATTTTTTATCATGCGAGTGAAAGTAATTTAAAGTTGTAAATTTGAAGCTTTTGATTTCCAATCTGCCTCCTGCACATTTAATTAAAAATTATGGTTGTTGCTGAAATAAGTAACGCTGACAAACTCAAAGCCAATAGTACTCGCATCAATGTTCATTTTAATTCTTATTATTCCATGTGCACAGTATTTGTTTTTCATGAACACTTTTAAACAGTGCACATTTAAAAGTGCTGTATGTGCACAAAGAAGTGGGTTGGTCAGAAAAGGTGCAAAAGGATGTGTTCACACAGTTCTTCTGCACTGGATTTAAGATTTGAGAGTGCATGAGTGTATGGCTTAGAGCCTTAGAGAGAACATTGCTTAGATGGAAACCAGATTAACACACAGCTCAACATTGGTAGTTTTAAGAGGAAAGTGACTTCAGTGCTGTTTCTGCCACAAAGAGAAACTTACCCCAGACAGCATTTACTAGGGTTGGTAGAAGCTGCCCCTGAAACTTTTTTTAAACAATTTTTCTTTTTTGTTATAGCTGGTGGTATGTTAAAAACATACCACCTTTTAGGGGCTAGTCCACTCGAGGAGATTCGGGGAGATTTTGTCGCCTGGCGACTAATCGCCTCGTTTTTTGAGCGACTATCTCCCCGAACTGCCTCATTGTTTTTCCCTATAGGCTACAATGAAAAGTTGCCTGCGCTAATGCACACGCGGCGATGCGTTTTCAATAGTTGCCCAAAGTTGCCTCAGTATGTCGCCAGGCGGCAAAATCTCCCCGAATCTCCTCGTGTGGCCTTACCCTTACACATGTTTACAATTGTGTTTTTATTTCAAGGCGATGCACCCTTTTTCAGTTCTGTTGGTTTCTAATAGTTCACCAGAAATAAAGCCTTTTTTCAATTACTTTCTATTTTTTCTGTTTCTGACAGTTTTTCTAATATTCATGCTTAAAAGTTAAGTTTTCACCTTCTTATGTCTTTCTAAAGCATCTATGGGATGGGAGGGGGGTCGCCAACTTTGTAATTGTTCTAAATCGATACATTTAGTTTATACAATGCTTATATTTGGCCCTGTTGAGCAGAATCCCTGAGTTTTATTTAAGGGAGCCGTTTTATTTATTGAATTGATACAATAGTTGCTCATGTTCAACATGTAGTAAATTGTAACAATTGTTACAATTAAATGTAACAATTCAGATTCTGCACTTGGAAGGAACATTAAACTTTAATAGTTTTTGCACTTAGAATTTACAACTGGATTATAATCATTTGATGCAATGTTTGTAGATCTGATATACAATGTGTAGTGTGATACAATTTGTGCTCATTTCATGTCATTCTAATTGTGCTGGTACTGTGATCTGCTCACTGTTTCCTTTTGGTCTGCTTTATTTAAATTAGTATGTATCAGAAGATCGCTATAGGCCTTTGTGAGAAATATATTTAACACTTTCCAATCTGTTGCTACAAGGTTCATATTGTATATATTTTTTGTCTCCTCTTCAGGTTAATGTCAATGTAGATTATATCCGTTCAGCAAGTACAGCAACTGAAACGGTCCCAGCATTTCCTGAGCGCACCTGTGCCACAGTCACCATTGGAGGAATGTAAGTACATGTGTCATCCTGGTGTGTCTGTGCATGGACTGTTGTTATAGCCAGTTTCCTCCTCTGATTTGTAGCACTCTGTCAAACATACTGAATTATTTATACAAACTGAGGCCTTTTAGTCCTGATTTGTTTTTATGAGCATATGTATGTGACTGTGAAATGTATGGATCAAATGTAGCAAGGATGTTTGTAAATTAGAAACTGTAATGGCACTGGGATGGAGAAGTCTTAGCAATCATTGAAGTATTATTAAGTATGTGCAAAGCTACTAAATATATTGCAATAGAAGCGAGGCATATTGCAATAGAAGCGAGGCATATTGCAATAGAAGCGAGGCATATTGCAATAGAAGCGAGGCATATTGCATTACAAGCGAGGCACTCTTCAAATATTAATTGCTGTATCCCTCAAAAAACCAAAGTTAATCGAGGGGGAGATAACAGTTTTATATAGTGTAGTATTTGTAAATTGAAATTCAGATCTCACCCTTAGTGATTATTTATAACTTTTTAACGACAGTGCATTTGTTGACCACTTTTTACTTTCTCTGTGTAAAATATTATATTATATTTATTATATTCAATCACGGAACGTTTTGTTAAATAACTTCTCACGGAGAAAGTAAAAAGTGGTGAACATATGCACTGTTGTTATAAAGTTATAAATAATCACTAAGGGTGAGATCTGAACTTCAATTTATAAATACTACACTATATAAAACTTTATCTTCCCTTCGATAAACTTTGAATTTTTAGGGATACAGCAATTCATATTTGAAGAGTGTTCTTATAACGGGCGGAGGAGAGCCTATCTGATTGCTGGAATTTGGGGACACCATAGCTCCAGGATTCAAACTTATATTTTTTATTACAAGCGAGGCATATTGCATTAAAAGCGAGGCATATTGCAATACAAAAAGGACTGATGGTAGGGGTTAAGATGGGGTAGATTTTATGATGCCTATGGCTGGGTAGCTAACAAAATGGTGGGCAAAGCACCCAGCTAAACAGTCTGGGGAGAATACTGCTGGGCTGGTAATGCACCAGTTTTAAGGCCAAAATGACATTATACATTTTTTGCAGCTGAAAACTAATAACACTCATGGAGAGTGGTAGTTTCACTGGGCATTGTTTTTAAAGCACCTTTCATGTTTTGTATGTTAAATAAATTGCAATATATTTTTCTCTCTCAATGCTTTGGCCTTGGCCTCTTATTATTCTCTTTCTTTACTGCCTCCCTTGGGCAATCAATATTTATGGCTTAAAATCTCCACACATTTTAACTCTGGTTTCTCAGTTTGTCAGCCATTTATACTTGCTTTTGCCAGCACTGCCAAGCAAGACAAAAGACTGCCAACAACAAAGCATTTTGTAAATCTTTATTAGCTCTTTTTCATAAAGCCTTTGATTCTGCAATCTCATACATTCCTATTATTCAGTCTTTACTCATGGAACATTTAAAAAAAAAAAAAAAAAAACTTTGGTAACACACAATTCCACATTAGCTGTTTTTTAATGCCAAAGTAGTAACAATTGTGTCTTAGCCACAACCTTGCAGACTTGTGCATGTGAAATCCTTAACCATAAATCTGTCATTCCCATCTTAATGCCTACCAGGTTGCTTCCTCATGTCCTTGTAGTGTTGCCTTTCCAGAGAAAGGTTTGATTTCCTCTGTTGCTGGAACTGTTTTGTTAATTTGTCATGGTTGCCTCCCTGTTGCAGCTAGCCTTGGAAAGATCCTAAAATGCTCTTGGCCATACTCTTTGTCCCAGAGAAGGCCCTTTATGAGATGAGCGATCTGTATCCTAGAAGCTGCTAAGTGAACTGGAACTTAGAAATTGCCCTTATCTGCCAGCAACATACAAACTAAGACGTGCTGACAAAAAGCAATTCTCCAAAAGGATTAACACAGACTGGTGGATTCCCTGATATCAAACCCCTTAAATGCTGCAAAATACCTCCACCAGCATTTGTAAGCAGAAATATTGAGAAGCAGAATATTTTAAAGCTTAGCTGCTTTCTTTGCAAAAGCAAGTAAAATACCTTGTTATTTTTATGCATGATCGTGCCAGCTCTCTTTCAGTGTGTGTATGGAAATCCATTTTTAATGTGCATTTTTCTTACAAAGTTTGCAAAGTAATTAGTCTGCTTGGCTTAATGATTTGGATTCCAACCCACTTAATTTAAAAACAGAGACATAAATATTCCTGAGTTTAATATTTTCAACAATTGTATGCAACTGTGTCTTCTGCCATAAAGAGAGCTGGTAAAGCTGTTTTTCACTTCCTACATCATTTAAATAGCCACCTCCTGCCCTCCCAGATTGCTAACTTTGAATGCAAAAATACCTTTTCTAAACAGAGTAATTTTGCCCACTATACCAGTGAGCACCATGGAGCCCTTCTCTTCCGGCTTCCTCTTTCCTTTGCACGGTTTGTGCATGTGCAGTGCAATGAAAGGCTGAACTTTAACTAAAAAGTCGACTATTTCGTTAAACTGTGCATGCATTTGCCCCGGGAAATTTTAAAAAAAGAAGATGCCGGAAGATGATTGCTCCGTGGTGCTCACTGGTATAACCCCAGGCTGGAGCAGTTTTCTACTGAAAGGAGCACTAGTCTGGGGTTTCAGGTAAGTCAATACAATCACTTGGTGTGCGTAACATTTGGCACCCCCAAGTGCACCAAGCCTTTCCTTCTCCATTAAGAAGGTGTACGCGATCAGTTACAGAGGGGAAAACTACAGGGCGAAAATATTCGGTTTAGAAAAGGTATTTTCAGTTTCTTGGCGAACTGCGTACGTAGTGTATGTGCTTGCGACAAATGCCATGTGTACATGCGTGGAATCTGAAGCCTACATATTGTGCATGTGATAGTCTTGGTCTTTGGAGGAGAGCGATGCATTCTGGGTTTAGCTGTTTCTGTAGTTAGCGCTTTGAACAAATCAAAGGCTCTGGATCGTCTAAACTAACGCATACTTTAGCAAATTTACAGCTCTATTAGCCATTATTGAGGTGAGCCTTTCCCTGCACTATATTGTTTTTAGGCTTTCCTTGTCTTCACAAAAGGTTTGTCCCTTAGTTTAAACCGTAGTATTAGTCACTGGACATAAACATGCAACTTTGAAGGGAACATTGATTTAACAGTTTGACTTTAGTAACTTAAATCTTAAAGTAACTTTCCCTTTTATGTCAACTTATGTTGAGCTCATATTAACCACCCAGAAAGCCCTTTGTAAAGAAATCAGTGGTTAGTGTGTTTGTTCTGTTACTAAAAGGCATATTAATCATTACATTTACAGCATTTTCTTTGACTTTCCAGAAACCTGTGGTCGTATTGTGTTATTTGGATACAGTATTGATTCATAATAGGGAACTGTTGTGTTGATTTGTAACTCTGGCCTCTTAGTAGCTTCCTTTAATGAAAAACCTATTTTAATTTAAGAGTTCCTTTTGCAGAATTGAACAAAGTTGCTCTAGATGAAATGACATCCAATATTGGTGTTTATATGTTGCAATTCTATTTTGATCCAATAATATTTTTGAACAATGAGACCTGTCTAGCCCACCCAATTGGTTTGCTTCTTGCTGTGTAACCTTTGACATTGTTTGATCCTTGGCTTTAACCTTTACTGGATGTCAATTCCATGATCCCTGTGACCTTACAATAAAGTACTACTTGTATTTCCCTGGAGCCCATCACCTTTAACCTTTAGAGAACATTTTTTTCTCTTAACTTCCTGAAATGATTTTGCCCTAATCTATTGTGCCTGCTTTAATATTAAAACAAGTTCATAAGGCTTACATTACGGATATTGCATCCTAACAGAGTGTTGGCTGGATCTGTCTCTCTGAATACTGTGTAAAACAAAAATTAATACTTAATAGCCAGGCTCTTTGAGAATGCCACTAGTGCTACCTTTTGTTGTAGTATGGCTTGGAGTAAAATACAAGACTTTGCACAGCCCCACTATTTAGCTCAATTAGCACTGTCCTACAGCACCATAGCCACTACCAATTGGTTTGTTGATTTTAGAAGGAGTTGAAGTCTGACATACAATTATTTTGTACTTGAAAATGCTGTACAAGAAATCATTTACTATACAGGTATGGGACCTTTTATCCAGAATGCTTGGGACCTGGGGCTTTCCGGATAATGGATCTTTCCGTAATTTGGTTCTCATACCTTAAGTCTACTAGAAAATCATAGAAACAGTAAATAAACCCAATAGACTGGTTTTGTTTCCATTAAGGCTTAATTGTCTTATCCCCCCAGTTCCCCTACCTGTACTATATTATTAAATACTATTACTTCTACCACTACTTACACCACAGTTTTATTGCTGCCTAAAATATTTTCTTTGATTTGAATGGTTACACCATGTCTGAAGCGGTGTCGAATAATGGAGTAAATAACCACATTTGGGCAGCATAAAAGAAAATATGCATGTATTTGGTGTAAAATCACAATTTAAAAAGTTTTTTACTCCATTTTTTACACAATTTTTCCTTTCCGCAAGACATTGCAAACATCTAAGTTTCTGTTTGCACCACTCAAGCTCTACATGTGGCAAAAACGCTAAGGTTGCTAATGCATGCATATATTTTCAAGTGTTTTGAATGTAGTAAATACATATGCATTGAATGTTTGACAGCTCAGTCTCTCATTATTTGCATCAAACTCCTAAAAATGCATCGTTACATCTTGGGAGAAAAAAAGAAACATAACCGCTTCAAAACATGTCTAAATCCTCATGGGTGCAACTATATTGAAAAACATGGGATCAATTAATTCATGCTCTTAGAGGTGCAACTCAATCACCTATCTGTACTTATCCTAAGGCTAATTTCAAATTGTCTTCTCTCTGCCCACAGAGAAAATAGATATTGCCAGATGCCCTTCCTGTCATTGCTAACAGACAGTGAGTGGCATTGGGCTGGAGAAGAAAACACTTGGTCTGTTGTTAGCCTAAAGACAGAGATTAATCTATTTTATAGTAACATCATTCCATGCTGAATAACTGTACCATCAGTACATGCGGAATAGCTGTATGTTCTTCACCAATATGTTTAGTTCATATTTATATGGAGTATGATTGATTTCCTGTGTATTGAATATGTGTAGAGCGCTGAGCTGGGAATGTAGTGAAAGGTTCAGTGTGTGATTCAGCACATATCAACATGCAGGGCTGCAAGCGTCAGTACCTATCACTGTGCACCTCTACATCCTATTGATAGCGGTTTGCTGCAGGACTTAATTAGCTATATTATGCTGCTGTGGCCTGGAGCAATTAACATTCTTTACATCTTTGTTCTGCCAATTAAAAATGCTGCTGTTATATAACTGCATGGAATCCTGTCTAAACATATTTATTCAAATTGTTAAATATTGTTGGGATAAGCACTGCCTTTTCTAGAAATTTAGAAATTTTTCTAGTACCTCTAGCTTGGAAGGTGGTGGCCTGCTAGAGCCTTGATGCACCGATATGCAAATTCCTTGCAAGCAGACTATGATTCAGTACACTCGGGCTTTTTGTGTGCCCTCTGCTTTGAAATCTGTTAAAGAGAAAAAAAAGCTGAAGTTTATACACACCTTGTGAACATTTTACACGTAATTCATTGAATTAAAACTTTACTGCACTGTGTCTCAGGAGATATTTGCATGTGCTTTGCCCCATAAGGATAAATTCACAAGACAAATTAAATTGGTTATATTTGCATTTAAGAAGAATTTAGTATTTGTAACAGGCATTCTCAACCCAGAAGCCATAATATGGTATATGTATCAGGCAAGAGGTCGGTGATATGTTTTTTTTTTTAGTAATTGTAATCCTCTTTTAGCAGAAGATGTTGGTGCCTTTTTAAGATGTTCATAACAGCACCACCAACTGGCAGGATTTACTTAGAGTGCTCAATAGGTAGTAAGCTGCCTACTCTGTCTTTTATCGCCCTGTGTATTGGGGCCTTATGGCCTATAACCAGGGGCGCTACTGCCATGAGGCAAGTTGAGAAACTGTCCTCAGGCAGCAGCAGCCTGCAAGTTAGCTGGGGCAGCAAAAAAAACACTCCTGGTAACTTTAGGGTGAGAGATTTGAGAGATTTCATTCCATACTTTTCCAATAAGATTTTGCACTGCACTACACCTACAAAGCCACTCTACTTAAAGGGAAACTTTACCATGAACATTGCAGGTCTCTCTAAAAATACATCACACAATATCTGGTAAGTTACAACAGCCAATGAATTGGCAGAACAGTTTTTACTTCCTGTTACAGTTAGAGCTGCATTATTTCCTGTCTGGTGATCGGAAACCACACAGAGACCATTACAAAATGGCTAGAAGATGTAAGAGGACAATATTTAGTGATGTGTGTGTGTGTGTGTATATATATATCATATCAATTTGGTTCAGCATTCAATCTAAAAGAACAGAATACCGTCCTGTAATTGCAGGCTGCAATAGGGAACTTCTTTTTGCAAATGCAAATTTCTTCTGGTCTGTGTCCCGAGTGCCCACTGTACTTGGGAGGGGTTTATATAGATTAATTTATAAATAATCTTTTTGACCTTTTTTTTTTTTTTTTTTTTAGAATCTGATCTCTTGCCAACGGGTTATTTTCCACATATTGGTAATGTTGGGTCCAAATGGATACATTAGAATATAATGCTTTAGATTAGATTTCTTAGAACGGCTCAACTCAGAGCAAATATGCTGTAAGCTGTAACCTAAAAAACACAGTTGTTACTCCTGACCATCTGCTACATTTTGTTTTGCCTTGACGTCAACCCAGCCTATTGGGTTTATTTAAAGGGCATGTAAAGGCAAAAAAAATAAAATTCCATTTTTACTTTATTTAATGAAAAAGAAACCTATCTCCAATATACTTTAAAGGGATACTGTCATGGGAAAAAATTTTTTTTTCAAAATGAATCAGTTAATAGTGCTGCTCCAGCAGAATTCTGCACTGAAATCCATTTCTCAAAAGAGCAAACAGATTTTTTTATATTCAGTTTTGAAATCTGACATGGGGCTGGACATTTTGTCAATTTCCCAGCTGCCCCAAGTCATGTGACTTGTGCTCTTATAAACTTGAATCATTCTTTATTGCTGTACTGCAAGTTGGAGTGATATCACCCCCTCCCTTTTTCCCCCCAGCAGCCAAACAAAAGAACAATGGGAAGGTAACCAGATAGCAGCTCCCTAACACAAGAAAACAGCTGCCTGGTAGATCTAAGAACAACACTCAATAGTAAAAACCCATGTCCCACTGAGACACATTCAGTTACATTGAGAAGGAAAAACAGCAGCCTGCCAGAAAGCATTTCTCTCCTAAAGTGCAGGCACAAGTCACATGACTGGGGGCAGCTGGGAAATTGACAAAATGTCTAGCCCCATGTCAGATTTCAAAATTGAATATAAAAAAAATCTGTTTGCTCTTTTGAGAAATGGATTTCAACGCCGAATTCTGCTGGAGCAGCACTATTAACTGATTCATTTTGGAAAAATATTATTTTCTCATGACAGTATCCCTTTAATTAACAAATGTGTACCGTTTTTATAAGAAACCTGACTGTATGCAGTGAAATTCTCCCTTTATTTACTGCTGTGGATAAGAATTGTCAGATGGTCCCTAACTGCTGAGCAGGGAAACAATCGTACTTATGAACAGCAGGGGGAGCCCCTGCCTTACTTGCCATGCAGAAGTCAAGCAGCTTTGTTTATGACGATCCCTAAGCAGCCCAGACCACACTGAGCATGTGCACACACTGAGTATGTGTCTTAGTCTTGCAAAGATGTTTAACAAAGTTACAAGATGGTGACCCCCTGTAGACAACTTTGAAAGCATAAATTATTTGTTTGATTAGGCTTGTGGTGCAGTAAGTTCATGTTTATATTTAGTATACAAAATACAGCATTTCTAGCCTTATTCTATTTTAGACTTTACATGCTCTTTAATGTTTACATGATTTTCTAGTAGACTTAAGGGATAAAAATACAAATTATGGAAAGATCCGTTATCCGGAAAGCCTCAGGTCCCGAGTATTCTGGATAACATATGGATTACATATTCGTGGAACTGAAAGGTTTCAAATATTCAGTTACTTCCTTCAGGAATTGCCTATATTCAAGTAAATTCATATATTTATTTGCGAATCTCATTGACTTCTATAAGAGGGTTTTTTGTGTAATCTGTGAGAAAATAAACTGACAGACAGTGAGATACAGGAGCTGTGACAGAAACCGATAAGGATTGGGAGTATGTGAATTATTGCAGAATGCAGACTGGCAGGTACAGTAACACACATACTGACAGTTACAGTAACTGAAGCAGGAGATTGAGAGATATGAGTTGACAGTGATGGAGGAATGGACCTTCAAACCAGCAGTACTAGAAGTATAAAAATGCAAAAGCAAATTGAAAAAAAAGTGAAACCTAGACTGTCAAAGCAAGGTCTAAACAAGAATGTTATGTGGAGGTGGTGCTTACCTGACGTGGCAGAAACAAAGCTAAACTGGGCTTGGCAAATGTAGAAATTTAGAATATACTATGCTGATATGAATTGATATATTTAGATTTCCCCAGTCATCATGGGTACTCATTTAGACGAAAGTCCAAATATATATTTGTAATAATCATTTGCTGTATCTGTTAGGGATTTCCAGCCTGCTACCTTCTTGTAATCCCGACATAATAACTGTAAATATAGTCTCAGCAACTTTGGGTCATATTTATTGGCTTCAGTGCATTCTTATGTTAGACAAACTTTTCCCTAAATCTCAATGTAGATGAAAAGGAAATCTAATTTCACAATCTTCAAGAGCTTTGTTTGTCAGCAGAGGGAGTTCAGTGTATTGCTGCACTTAAGCCTACAAAATAATTTATGCTTTTGTCCAACTGCTCTGAGGCATATGGGAATTAGTATGTGCGACCAGGTCAATAAAGTGGCTACATTCCTTGATTTACAGACAATTGCGTAAGCACAGTTAGATCCAGCTCATCTTCTCAGCTTGTGAGACTGGATCGTTGATATGATTGCGCATGTAATGTGTATCGGCATAATATTAATCACTGATTTATCAACATATACATACTGTCACATGCAGTTTTGTTATGGTACCTGTGAAAATCAGTAAACGTAAATGATTTGGTTAGAGCTGCTCCACATTTTGAGGATTCTTGATTTTTTGGTTTTTAGATGATTTTAAATTTGCTTTTTGTTGTTTTTTTTAGCTGTGCATGGAACTTGGTTCCTTCATTTTATTTTCAAGATAACTCAATGCATTTTCTGTGCAATGTGATTATCTTTTTTTTTTCATGGCACATAAATGTGTTTCTTGCTGCAGTAGAAGATCTTGATTCAATAGGGGAAATTCACTAAGGTGCGAAGTGGTGAACGCTGGCGAAAATTCGACAGCGTTAAGTAAGTTGATACTTCGCCTATTTACCAATGGGCGCTGACGAAAATACGCTAGCGAAGGAGAGAGACTCCAGCGCAACTTCGCCAGCGCTAAAGATCGTTACTAAATTCACTAAAGTTGATTTTACTGAACGTTACCTCTTACGCCAGACTTGCCTTCGCCAGCTTAGACCTGGCGAAGTGCAATAGAGTAGATAGGACTTAAAAAAAAAAAAAGTAAAAAAATGCTGGCGTCTTTCATTTTCATGGGTGATAGACTGCAAAAGGACGAAACATTTTTTTTGGGTACCCTGCTCCCCCCCTACTTTTCAGAACATATGGTACATAAACTATGCTCTGGGTACATGTGTAGGGCAATAAAACATCTCTATTTGCATCTATTAAGGTTCCCTGGGCTTGTGTAGTTTTATGTATTTGCTGTAACACGGGTCCCCAACCTTTTTCCACCCGTGAGCAACATTCAGATGTAAAAAGAGTTGGGGAGCAACACAAGCATGAAAAATGTTCCTGGGTGGTGCCAAGTAAGGGCTGTGATTGACTATTGGTAGCTCCTATATGGACTGGCAGCCTACATTGAGGCTCTGTTTGGCAGTACAGCTGGTTTTTATGCAACTAAAACTTGCCTCCAAGCCTGGGATTCAAAAATAAGCACCTGCTCTGAGGCCACTGAGAGCAACATCCAAGGGGTTGGGGAGCAACATGTTGCTCAAGAGCTACTGGTTGGGGATCACTGCTGTAACATATACGTTCATTCAAACTTAAGTTCCCGCCATATGCAAATTCCCCTTCGCTAGCACAACTTTGCTTTGCCTGCCGAATTTTTGCTAGCGCAACTTCAATATCTTTTCGCTGAGCACAACTTTTTTGTGAATTTTGCATTTTTGTGTGAATTTTGCATTTTTGTGAATTTGCGGATCGCTGAGGAAAATTTGCCAGGTGAAGTGTGGTGAAGCCACCACTGGCGCAACTCCGCAGGTTAGTGAATTTGCCCCAATAACTTTATGAAATGTAGGAGCTATTGTGTAGAATGTTTTATGGAAGGTATTGTTTAACATCATGTCAACTATTGTTCCTCCTACTCAGTGTAAAGGCCGATGTCGCCAATCGAGCGCATCTCTCCCCGATATGCCAACCTTGAGGTGGCGATATCGGGCTGATCCAATCATGGGCCCTAGAGCCCAACGATCGGATCATAATGAAAGGAAAACGGGCAGTCGGATCCGACTTTCGGACAGATATCGATCGGGAAAGACTGTCTGAGGGCCCCATACACGGGCCAATAAGCTAACGACTTGGTCTGTCATCAGCATTTATCAGCCCGTGTATGGCCACCTTAACTGGTGGAGTTGCAGTGGGACTACCAGGAAGCTGTTATCTTTTGTCAGTGATGTGTTTTTAAAAAAATGTTTAACTTTGAAAGAATCCCTTTAATAGTGTTAGCATTCATTAAACTATGAACCAGCCTTGGCTGGTATATTTTAGACATTTTCTGATGTTTCTGATATTGATAATATGCAACATATGCAATATGCTGCTAAAGCATCATTTTTAATCATCTTCTGCTTAGAATTATCAAAGGCAATGTTTCATTTCAAAATGAAAAGACTGAACAGTGGGAGATGTGCAGTAAAACTCCACTGCTGAGCATAAAGTGATAAATGATACAGCTGCTTTTTTTTTTTTTTTCCCTGCTTTTTCCTTGAGATGCACCCCTAGAGTGGAAATGTTGGTTCATTCCACCGCGCAATATACATAAGAAATAGAGCTCAAAATTGCATCCACCGCACTATGTCGTCCTCTCAGCATACCTAAAGGTTAAATGGAGCTTGACGTGTTAAACATTCTTAACTGATTTTAATAATGTACAGCAGATGTATGTCTATATATCTGTCTATCTTTCTGTCCCCGAGTTGTCAATACTTATTTATTTTGTAACTTATTATCGGCAAGCACAATTTATATATTGCAATCCATTACTCAAGTGCTAAATCAAACGTTAGTAATTAGTAGAACTTATGAAAAATCATAAGCTTTAAAGAAACAAAAAAAAAAAAAATACAGCTGTTTATTAAAACCTTTCTATATGACCCCTCAATGTCAGTTGGTTTAGTGGATAAGAAGCCTGGGGTGTTCCTTCCCTCCTGCTACTTGGTTTATACCAAGCTGAGCCTGTCATTTTCTGCATATGTACACATTTTAACCAGTCAATAGCAGCTACTCTTGATCGCTTGAAGATTTGAGAGGTTAGTTTGTCTTCTGTGAATTGGTAACGGTTGAAGGTTCAGATTGTATATCCAATGGGCGCTGCTTGGCTAGAATTACCTATAAAGAAATGAAGAAATACAAAAGTCTAGTCCCAAAGCCACTTTGTTTTATTTTGAGTTTTGTATCCATAGAATTAACCAATAAACTTTTGGTATTGTCCTTTTTAATAATCCCATATGGCTTTATAAAAGACCAGTTTTTTGGGCAATTTCCTGTATTTTGTCCTGACTTGCTGAATGTAGTCGCTGCATTGAGGGTTTTTTTTACAGTCCTTTGCTGTATAGGCAAAATATATGAAACTTGCATTATAATGAAGCGGAATTCAACCTTTTTGTGGGACTGTGTGCTCTCCCTAGTATATGAATATTTAATTTATTAAAGTGCACTGCTTTTAATCAATATAATCTTTTGGTTACATTAAAGGGGTTGTTCACCTTTAAATTAAACTTTTAGTTACCCTAGCAACCATGTATTGATTTGACTAAGACTGGAATATGAATCGGAGAGGACCTAAATAGAAAGATAAGAATTAGAAATAAACACTAAAAAAATGCGTAGCCTTACAGAGCAATTGTTTTAGATGGCGTCAGTGACCCTCATTTGAAAGAGTCAGAAGAAGAAAGCAAATAAATGAAAAGCTATAAAAATTAAAGAACAGTGAAAAAGTTGCTTAGAATTAGCCATTCTTCAGAATACTAAAAGTTAACTTAAAGTAGAACCACCCCTTTAAATTTATGATCACAAGTACAATTTGTAAGGTCTTGGTTTCCCACCTAACCTAAAGTTAGACTTTAAATTTAGAACTAGATGGTTCATTTAAGGAACATGATTTTAGCTTAACAATATTTATAGTGTACCAGTGAACAACATATACTGTCAATACATAAACACCAGACATAATTCAGTGTGTTGACTGTACCTGTTTGGTCCTCTTTGCCCTGAGTTCAAGCCCACTCCTTCAGGTGCACCTAATAAAGGACATATGTTTAATTGTTCTAGATGCAAATGATAAATGCAAATATTGGAAGATAACATTCATAATAATCAAGTTATGAGAAGTTCTGTGAGTGAGCTATTGACATAACTTTGCTTAGCACTACTTTATAGTTATGTATATTTGTATTTATATAGCTCTACTTGCCAAATGCATTGAAATCTATGGGTAATTTTTTTTTCACCCATTGAAGCTTATGGGGATCTTTTTTGCGACCAAAAAAATGTTGTCATCACTATTTACAAGCTGTAAGTGTTCTGCTTTTTGGGTTGTCTTATAATTGATTTTTACACATTTAATGAGAAAAATATGCCCTTCTGAAAGATACTTTTTGCTGATCTGCAATTCATTGTAGAAAAATGTTTTGATGTGTGTTATTAGCTATAGGTTAACATTGTGTCATTGGCTTATCTTTCATGAAGGAAGCCTGCAGTTTGCATCTGTAAACTAAATGAGATATAATCCATGGAAATTACTTTTAGACCAGAGGGTACACCGTACTCTAGTCACAGAGACACATCTGCTGTAGGTGAAATGAAGTTGCATTGACAATCTACTTCATTCATAGAGAATGCAATCTTAGAGGACATCTTTACCCTGTAATTGGTTCACATTGACAATCACTTGTATACATATGAGTCTTGTGCTCTGTAATGGATTCCTTCACCTGTGTCCACCACTGAGACTGCCATAAGTTTTGGAGTGAAGATGCTTATCCTGCAAATTTCAGAGCTGACTGGTCCTGTGGAGGCCTGACAGGTAGTGTAACCAAAATGCACAGCTCATGTCTATATCTAGTTGAGCGCTGCCAGAAGTTAATTCTAATATCTTACCAAGCAGCTTTGGATAGTGATCTTATGTGAACTACAGTATTCTGTTTGCTGGAGTTGTATATCCTACTAGAGTATTAAAATTGTACTGTAATGACATACCAGGTTTGCACATAGCATAGTGAGGTTTGTGCTTAATAAATAAGAAATTGAAGCTTTGTTAAATAATGTATATAAACAAATTGTTTAAATTGTAAAATTGTATAAAGTTAAGTATACAAATGAGGACCAATTTCCTGTGTTTTTAGCTATTAGCCTCTGATTAAGTAAGATGCAGCACGTATACAATTCGAATTAACCAATTAAAATATCCGTTAAAAAGGGTTCCTTTATCAGTACTCTGGTAATTCTTAGGCCATAGTATAGACACAACCTGAAACCCCAGTAAGTGAAAGGCACTCATATTCCTGGAATTTTCCTTTGATCATCTCTGGAAGAAGCTGTGATGATTCCTTATCAGTTTAATTTGTATTCTGTAATCTGTTCTGATGTTTCATTCTTAAAGTGCGAGATAGGGAGATACCTAACTGACTGATATGGTCTTGGAGGTCCATGTGTCAACCACACCTCCATACATCTACCTGTAGAAAGGACCAAGTAGTATATGTTAAGTTAGCTCAAAGTCAGCACCCAAAGGTACCCAGTTTAAGGTGATCATACATGAGGGCTGATGTCGGTATTAGAATTCTTAATCAATCGGATGGAAGTTAAGTGTAGGACTGGCCAGGCCATAGATGACTTTGATGTAGTTGACATTGAATATATTGCAATATATGGACAAACAATCCCTGTTTAGTTCAAAGGGGATATTTCTAGTAGCTTTATGCAAAAATATCTATAAAAAAAACATATTATGGGTGAGTGTTTTCATGTGTGTAAATATGTATTTGTGTAATCCAATGATACTTTTCAATTTGTTAAAGGGTTGTGCACCTTCAAACATTTTTCAGTTAATTTTTTTCAGATTTACAGACTTTTTCCAATTACACTATTTTCTATTTGTGACTTGTTTTTCTAATATTGAAGTTTAGTTTTATTTTTCACTTCAAAAGCAGCTCTGGTAGTGGGGGGTTGCTAACCCTTTAACTGTTCTAAATTGATATATTTCATTGATACATTTGTTATCTTTGTCCCTGCTCGGCAGAATCCCTGAGTTTAATTAGACAGCTGTTAGAATTGACACAATACTTGCTAATATTCCACAGATACTGCTGAGAAATGTATCCACTAATTGTATCAACTAAATTGAGCAAATTTTAACAGTTCAGAATGCTCCTGGATCACTGAGTTGCCAGACTGAAACAATAGATACAGGAACATTAAACTTTAAACCACAATTTTGGTAAACTTTAACTGGTCAAAAATAAAAGGTTTAAAGCAACTGAAAAAAGTCTGTTTATGGTGAACAATCTGAAAAGCACTGAACTTAAAGGGATACTGTCATGGGAAAAAAACATTTTTTTCAAAATTAATCAGTTAATAGTACTGTTCCAGCAGAGTTCTGCACTGAAATCCATTTCTCAAAAGAGCAAACAGATTTTTTTTATATTCAATTTTGAAATCTGACATGGGGCTAGACATATTGTCAATTTCCCAGCTGCCCCAAGTCATGTGACTTGTGCTCTGATAAACTTCAATCGCTCTTTACTGCTGTACTGCAAGTTAGAGTTATGTCACCCCCTCCCTTTTCCACCCAGCAGCCTAACAGAACAATGGGATGGTAACCAGATAACAGCTGCCTGGTAGATCTAAGAACAACACTCAATAGTAAAAACCCATGTCCCACTGAGACACATTGTTACATTGAGAAGAAAAAACAGCAGCCTGCCAGAAAGCATTTCTCTCCTAAAGTGCAGGCACAAGTCACATGACTGGGGGCACCAGGGAAATTGACAAAATGTCTAGCCCCACGTCAGATTTCAAAATTGAATATAAAAAAAATCTGTTCTTTTGAGAAATGTATTTCAGTGCATAATGCTGCTGGAGTAGCACTATTAACTGATGCGTTTTGAAAAAAACATGTTTTCCAATGACAGGATCCCTTTAAAAAATATGTTTGAAGATTCTCATTCATCCAGGTCCTGGTATATTTATTGAAATAAGTCAAATCAACTGGACTTGCTGTGTTTTTTTTCCCTTGAAGACGTTTCACCAGTCATCCAACTGTCTTTCTCAATTCAGAATAATTTGTTAATCTTCCTTCGAGAAGAATCAGCAATCAGCATAATCTGTTTATCATAATCCACAATGATGTCATTAAATTAGGTGTTGATTGTATTAGCAAGGTCGGAGTTTTGATATGTTATTAAACCTTCCAGGTAGAGCTGCCAAAACAGCATTGTATGTGGTAGACAATAGATGTCGCACCCCCCCCCCCTTCTATGCAAACTTGGTTTTTCAGTTTTTACATTTATGGCTTCTTTAACACCTCTTTTGAACCAGTCGCTCTCCCAATCTGGACTTGGCAGTCTTCAAATGTGTGTCCTTTTTCTTTTAGATTTAGTTACATGGCTGAGTTCCGACCAGAGGAGCTGGCTCTTCTGTGCTGTGCCATACGCTGGTGTAACTGTTGTTTGGTTTCTCCCACATACAAATCAGAGCTCTCCTCATTGCACTGCTTGCACAATATTACTCTTCTTGTGCTTTGGGGGTTGGGTCTTTTGGGTGAACTAGTTGCTGCCTCAGTGTGTTGCTGGGTTTAAAGCAGACAGGGAAATCCTTATAAGTTTTTCCGACACCCCAGCTACATATGGGAGGACCAAGTTCTTTTCTACTCCTGTGGTGAAGTTGGAAAACGGGACAGGAAAGAATTTGGTCCTCCCATATGTAGCTGAGATGTCGGAAAAACGTAAGAATTTTTAATAAATTAATGTTTTGACTTATTTCTATAGATGAACTTAAAAAAATTTTTGGAAGGTAAAAACAACCCCTTTAATGCTGTTTTGGGCAATTTCTGTCCCTCACATGTATTATTGTAGCTGTTCTACTGAAGGCTACCCCTGCAGTGTGCCGTATACTGCCAGCTGTGGAACTGGGGTTTTCCTTTATTAATTAATTAATTTTTCCCCCTAGATACTTGCTTGTTCAATTCATAGATTCCCTTTGGGTTTGCATGTAAACAGGGTGACATCTGCCTGCTACTTTATTTATTCTAGCTGATTTCTTCACTTATTTCTGTTATTCCTTTAGTCTGTGAGTTCATCATCTTTGTTACCCATGTGGCTGGAAGCAGTTCTGTTCTGGCACATATTTAGCACCCATATTGGTGGCAGAGCAGTTAAAGCCTCTTGGTTAAACATTTGCTGCTAGCTGCATGTACATTAGCATCCTCTGTTATAGTATCACTGTTATGGTGGTAAGAAATCAGAAACCACATAGTTTCCAGACTTTGAAATTGTCTGATATACGTGAGAACTTGTCTGTGGTAATTCCAGAATATGTTGTAAGTACAAATGTAGCAGTTTATTTTAGAAATTCCGTTTTTAGAATTTGCAGTTTAATCTTCGTTTTACATTTTAATCTAAGTAATACAATGTTTTAAAACTTTCCTAGTAGGGGCCCTTGAGTTCCTTGAGCTTGACCTCATTGTTTTCCATAAAGGGGGTTTTCACCTTTTCAACACATTTTTCAGTTCAGCTAACTGTTTTCAGAAATGTCCAGAAATGTGTCCAGTTGCTTTCTACTATTTCTAATACAGTAGAACCCTGATTTTACACTTCCCAGGGGATGGTGTAAAAATGGCGTTAATTCTGGGAAAATATTAATTCCAGAAAAAGAAACGCAGCTTGCCTGAATGAAACTGTAACAAAACCACGTCTATTCTGAGAAAATGTAAAATTCAGGAACATAAAATAAAATTTCAAGTATTCAAGTTCAATTGCTGTTCCTGAGTTTTGTCTGGTAGCTCGGTAATGAATGAATGTTACATATGCTACATCAGTTGATACATTTCTCAGGCAAAAGATAAGACATCAACTCGTGTACCAAATTAGAAAAAGGTTACAGTGTCAGTGAATCCCCCTGCTGCTTCAGGATACATGAGAAAGATGCAACTTTAAACTTGGAAATATGGTTAGTAATAAAACCTAGAAAGCAACTGAAAAGCAAAACCATTATTTCTATCTACTTTTTATTACTCACCTTCCTTTTGAGGTCCTCTTCCTATTCCAGTCTCTCGTTTAAATGAATGCATGATTACTAGGGTAATTTGGGACCTAGCATCCAAATAGCTGAAATTGAAAAAAACGGAAGAGCTGCTGAATAAAAAGCAAACCGATTACAAAATGCCTCAGAATCACTCCCTACATCATACTAAAAATAAATTTAAAGGTTAACAACCCCTTTTAAAGACACTCATTGGTGTGTTCTGATATAAATATGTGTGTAATTCTATATTTTTTTATGGTAAACATTAAGACTGTATTATATGATAATTCTTTTGGTTTACTATCCGGCCTTAATAAAGAGCTACAAATTAATGAATATACTGATCATGGAATAATTTTCAGTTCAGGGGGCTATTATGCTTTTTAAATAGAACATTACATTACAATAACTTACTTGGATTAAAGAGAACAAGATTATAAAGGAAGTCCAATATGAGATTTTGTTGCTACAGTTTACAACAGATACAGCACAACAGTCTTTGTGTCTAAGCTCAAACATCCCTCTTGCTGTCTCACTTCAAATATTAGAAAAATCTTTAGGTGGGGGGTGAGTTTTTTTTTTTTTTTTCCCCGCCATGTAACAGATTGAATGTTTCAGGCATTTAAGGCAAACTGTAGACAATCAAATTCTTAACACATCTGTGCAAAGTGTCTGCAATAAAAAAACAAAACAGCCAGCAGCTGTTTTCATGTCAGTATTTTATAATTGGAAAAGACTTAAATGCCCCATCTTATTTTTAATACTTAATGGAAGCCTTTCTTTTCATAAATGACAACTTGCCACAAACACTACATTATTGCTCTCTGAGGGATGTTTTGCACTTATCCTCTAAAGGTTTCAGTCATGCAATAACAATAAACCGTAAAGTTTAGAAAGTAGCATGCATGCTCAGCGCCACAAAGGCTGGACCTAGCAACCACTTTTGGCGCCATCTTGACACCATTTAAAAACCCTGCACTGCACCGTTGTGTTCTATTTTCTTTCCCTGACGAAGGTTCCAATAAGGAACCAAAACGTAGGATTACAATAAACCTTCCTTGGTTTCACACTATTGTGTTGCAATTTTCCTGCGAGTGCCGTCACCATAAATAAATATATATAAATATATAGTAACAAGTCCCAAAGGTGCACTCAGTTTCCTGTGTAAATGCCCGGGTGCCAGCAAACGTAATGGTATATCTGCAGGAATAGCGACACTCACGGGACTCTTCTGAAGCTTAGCAAATGTTGATACTTTATTGGAGACTCAACGTTTCGATCCCCCACAGGGATCTTCGTCAGGATTCTCCTGACCAACATATTGTGTTGCTCTCCAATGTATTTTTACAATTGAATGTGGTTAACCTGTAAAAAAAAAAAAATAAAAAAAAAAAAGTTTGGGGACCCCTGCTTTAGAACAATAAATTCCACAAAACTGTACCCAGTGCATTGACACCCAGTGGGGCCTTGATTGAAAGGTCTCATTATACAGAAGACTGATATAGTTAGGTAATTCTCTCTAAGGGCTCTTACACATGAGCGTTCTGACCTGCGCTCCCCTGCGTTCCGTTTTTTGGCGTTCAGCCGCAGGGGAGCGCAGGAATAGACGCAAGTCATTATTTGAAATGGGACTGTACTCAGGCGCGTGTAGGCGCCAAACGCAGGAAAAATGCAGCATGTTGCGTCTGAACCTGCGTTCGGCGCCTACACGCGCCTGAGTGAGTACAGCCCCATTTCAAATAATGACTTGCGTCTATTCCTGCGCTCCCCTGCGGCTGAACACCCTGTGTACTATTAGGAAGAAATAATTTATAACTTGTAATGCAGCTGCTGAAATAACCTTAAATCAGGCAGTTTAGAAAATTCTAGACTTGGCCGATTTCATTTAAAATAATCAAAAGGGCAGAGAGCTGCAAAATGTGGAATGAGTGGACATGTGGCTGCTAAAATATTAATTTGAAATGCCTTCTTTATACTTTAGTTTACATTATTCCAGTTGTAATAAACTTTATCTGACACAAGAGGTCGTGAGTGTGCAGACTTGTCAGTAGCGTCTTTAAACGATTTCTTCTATTCAGGTCCTAATTGCAAGCAGCTTGTAATTTATATCCTATAACTGTGTTGTAAAACTGGAGGCCCTAAATATGATGAATGCGACCTAGGACTGCACAAGGGCCCCTGCATATTCTAATGCAGGTAAACCATGGTGTTGGTTTTATTGACTATTTGTTGATCCAGTTAACAATTACCACCACTTATTTTTTCGACAGGCATGCATTTGTGGTGAAATGCCGCATTTCTCAATCAGGGAATTTTATCGTGCAACAGAGACCAAAAAGTCCCAGAGACAAAAAAGTTGCCATTGACTTTATTGCATTTGGACAAAAAAGTCACAAATGCCCATTGCCTGTAATTCATTTGTAATGAAAAAAAGTTGTTTTCTGCATAAAAATAACTTCTATGCGCTTCAGGAATTCTTTGCTGATTCACACATTTTCGCAGTTTTGCAAATGTTTTCGGCTAAGCACAACAGGACAAATTAGCTTATAACTAGCTATTAACAGTGTTTATCGTTCTTCCTATGAGGTTTCTGGGAGTTGCATATGTAGTTATGAGCTTGCAATCTAAAGAAACAAACATTGTGGCTTATTAACCTTACTGTGTGTTTTTAGAGTGGGAGGAGACTTGAGGAAGGAATCTCATGCAAGCATGTTAAAGTAACATTAGTGTCTTAAAGCAAAATGTGAAGAAATGATGCAATATGCCAGATCCAAAAATAATTAGATAGAATAAACAGTGTCAAACAGTTCAAATGGGAAAGTAAATGGATATAAGGGAATAAACTCACAGCTCACCCTAGTCTGAGGGTGCAAATGTGTAATCATGGAAGAACAGGGGAGTTTCCCAAAAAAATCTACACGAGTAAGCACTCCATTTCTTTCTTTGATTTTTTTTTCCGTGAAATTCATTGTTCTTCCATAATGTTAATTTCTTATGCAACTGACATGTCTGCCTAATATGGTTTTGTGCTTTTTAAACAGATGGGTCAGTTGCAGTGTGATGGGAAAAATATTTGTACCCTTGATGATATTCTATTTCTCTTCTGACTAAAATATAGCTATACACTCAATATGGAACTAATGCTACAACTGAAAAAAGCTCGACCTTATTGCATGTGCCTTAAAGAACGTCTAATGCCTTGTAATACTGACCCTTTCATCCATTTTGGAAGCACAATGAAAAGGGTTGGGGGTGAAGATACGTTCTTTGATGTGTCTTGTTAACATAAAAGGAGTAATGTCCTTCTGCCTCTTATACTCATTGAAAAACTCAGTGTAAAACTCAGTGTTGTTTTGAAAACCATGGAAGTTAAATATTGCTAAACAAGGGGTGTTAAATTGCCACTTCCTGACTTTATTGCAGAGAATGGGATTTGCCTGACTGCTTTTTAATGGTTCCAATAGACCATTACATCTATTTCCAAGAGGGCTGTCGACTTCTAGAGGAAGATATGTCAAGTTTGAAATCTGTGTGTTTTTCCTAGCTGTAAGCGAACAGCTCAGCAATCTCCCCCCATCCCCAAGCAATGATTTCATAATGTGCATGAAAATTGCTGTAGAGACAGGTTTGAGAGGGTTATTTCTTACTGAAAAATAGAGAGTAAGCTATCAGGGGACTGAACCCAGTCCCACACGGATGCTGCCCAGGTGCCTCTGGAAGCTGATCCATCACGGACTAGGCTTTATTAGCTATGTTGCTCAAAGCTGCACTGTCTGCTACTTTGGCTGAGATATTGCTGAGCAAAATTACTTAAACATAAAAAAATCACCCTATGCCGTGGTCGCACCATGCTGTCGTTTTAATAACCAGAACTATTAGGTTTCCTTGGCTCTATACTTGGTGTTACCTGCCCAGGTGTCAACAACATTGTGAACCTCTTCTCGTTAATGGATTCCAGAAGCTCGGGTGTCTGTGGTTACTGTTATAAGCTTGTGTGGTCTCTGGCTGATATGGCTATAAGTATATAAACCAAATTGAACTTATTAGATCATTGGGACCCCATGTCTTGTATTGGATTATTAAAAGTGGCTTATGCTGTTGGGAATGAAATACATCACAGATATTGGTCAGGTTGGTTGGTCAAAGGTACAGCCTGCTACACAAGTTGATAAACTGCCAACTTTGTCAGGAGTGGCCCAGATGGCAGCCCCAATTTTTCAAATGTAACAGATGTCAACCTGACTTAATTATTTAATTTATGAAAGAGAGTACTGGTCTTTATAGTGCATTGTCACATTGTAAAAGGGGAATGTGACTCTGAAACCTAGTCTGCAAACCCTGAGATCTGTCACTCTGGTCAAGATCTGAATACTCTGGTTAGTCTGCAAATTCTTCAGATTTGATGGATTTGTCGTCATGCCCAAGTTAAATTGATAAAAGATGTGCCGTTATTCTAAATCAGTCTTATGAAGCCCTCCATCAACACAATGCTTCATACGCATACATTTTGTACCAAGATATAAATAAATATTTATGCTAAGCATAAATCTTGTACAGGAAGCCGTAAACCAGGAAGCATGACTTGTGTCAGGTGATTAGTGACATACTCATTACAGAGAAGGTGTTAATTATTGGCGACATGTAACAGTTTATGCTTACACGTTCTCCCTTTCCAGTTATGAATTATCCATTAATTTCCCCGTGTGTAATTGCAGGAGAATTACAGATGCACTCAGTGAAGGGGAATTTATGAATTTGTTTAAAGCAGCATAGTATAATCGGTGTTAAGTTAATGCACTTCGCCTGTGCTAACTGTGGTATATGTGCTTTCTTAAGGTAGTATTCCCTACCTCCATCTTACTGTAAGCTTAACTTTTCAGTAGAAGCCCCAGCATATCATGATACCAGTTTGATTTGTCCAGTCAACTGATTTGCCAAAAGCACCTTTATTAGGACATAATCACTCATAAGCAGTGGTTCTCCCTTGCCAATTTCTGGCCTGAACCTAGTTGTGACCTACTCATTCTCCTGAATTTTTCTGCTTAGTTTGAGATTTTTCCATCATGAACCTGTCTTTAACCACAGCTCCTACATTCCATTATTCAGTAGCAGGAGGGTAGCATCAGAAAGATCGCCTCAGGGCAGTCGGTTTCCTTTATATACAAACCATTTAAACAAAAAATGTCAGTATTATAGACATCTTGTCAGACTGCAAGCTATCCTTCCTGTTTTAATTATTTCATCTGCAAAGGTTTTCTGTTGCATGGAGCTTTTGCAAACGAGCATGTGAAGAGGAGCTGCAACTTGTTTTTCCTGCCAGCCTAAAGAAATGGAACATAGCCATTGATGCTTATATTGTATCCAGCAATAACAACTTTGGGACAGTTTGATACTGTGGAGGGTCTGCCATTGTATGACTACTTTATTGCTAATGGTACACATGGTGAATACAGTGCCTTTTCATATTGCCTCTAGCCTTTTAGTGTATGTGTCTGCATGTCACTGCATATAGTGATATCACGTGGTAGTTGGTAGCCATTGGCTTTTCTCTGCCAGCCTATATTGAAAAATACCTGTCGTACATACCCATATTTATTTGTCTCAAAATATGTTCAGCTGTAAATATTGTGTGTGTGTGGAGGGGGGGTATATTTAATTACACAATACGGCCCTTCGATCAGTGACTGAGCTCTGTTCAGGCCATAAATAGATTGCTTATTGCTGAGTAAAGCATTATGGCTTTCTTCTTGTTTACATAGGAAAACTATCGCTGTATAATATTCTACCGATATCATCTTAGAAATGGAGGATTTCCAACCCCCGTGACTAGTAATTTTTGTCAAGGCCATGGCTACTCCAGTATATGTAGAAGAAAGAGTTACAGTCCCTTTTTTATCAGATTCTTCTGTAGGATATGGGTGTCAAAAGGGCCCAATATTGTGTGTATTTTATCAGCATTAGGCTGGTGAAGTATAAACTCCAGGGAAAAGTCTGTGTGGCCGCAGCAAGTAATACTGTTTAATTCTATTCTGGTTTAGGAAAAGCTGGATAGTGGGTCCTTGGAGTGAATGGAAGAGAGCAGGGTGGGCTTCCATTCCTTGATTCAGTAAGGGTTTTCAGCTGCCAAGCTAGAGGCAGTTAACTAATTAAGCTACAGGTGAGCTGTAGTTAAAAGGAGGTGTGGAGCAACACCTCATGGCTTCTTCCCCTGGATATCTCCTGGAGCTGGAGGAGGGTGAGGGGACATGTGAGGACATTCTTGAGTTAAGGAAGGTGCCTTTGTGTAGCTGGGAAGGAGAGTGGTTCCCTGCTGACCTGTGTTCGAGAGAGAGAGAGAGCTCTAAAGGACTGGAGAGGAAAAGAGAAACCCCTCCCAGGAGACAAGTGTGTCTTGAGTGTGCCCAGAGAGGATTCTGGGGTTTCTAAGGAATTAGTGAGTTGGTTAACACCAGTGATAGTGTGAATTGGGACTGTTAGTGCTTATGTGAAGCGAATGTTATCCCCTATGTGAAGCCAGTGGGCTGAAGATTTGGGTGTGCCAAATAAGTCAGCAAAGCTGCATTTAAACTTAAATGCAGTGTCAATCTCCATTCTCTGTGCTGAAAACTGTGCTGGGGCCTTGGGTTTCGTTACTTGAAGCTCACACTTCATATAAATAAACATGCTAATTTAGCTGTGCAGATATTTGTTTGCTGTGCATTAGATATGTAAAGGTCCCCATAGACGCAAATATTTTTCTTTGGTGAACGACAGGTATTAGCGAAATACGACCAATCCTTCAAATTATCGTTCGAACGATAGTACATCTTATGATTTTTCGTCTGACGTCTGTCAGAAAATTGATCGGCCAGGTTAAAATAATGTTATTGGTCCCAGTGCAATCTATCTATGTTTGCAGGGCCAAGCAGGCAGCTACCGTTCAGTTTTGCTGGCAATATCGCCTGAAATTGTCTTTTTAGTTGATGGACAAATTGTACATTTAAACGATTGTTTCAAGATAATTGTGGTCTCACGATAACAAAAAGATCTTTTAAAGATATTTACATCTATGGCCTGCTTAAGTTAATGCAAGGTAATTTTTGCTTATTACATTGTCTTGCCATTTCTCCAATTAAAATGATGAGTTCTAAACGTTGTAGTGAGAAAAAATAAATTTGTTGCCCCAGCTAGGGGATATGTGTTTCCAACCAAAGTTGTCAACAATGACAAGTCAGAAGTCAGATCTTCATGCCTATGGGGCGTAGTTGCCTAGAGTTTGTTGAAACTAAAGACACATCCTTGGTCCAGTTTTGTGGTCTGTATTGTCTGCACGAGCTAGGGCACCTGGCCATCTCGCCTCCTTCCCGGCATGCATGTGTGGGGGCACACAGGGGGAGGAGCAGAAGGTAAGACTCTCCAGGGGAACAGGGTAGGCAAAAGAAAAGTTAAATGCTGGGTGCCCCCAATTTGTTGCACCTTAGGCTTTTCTGTCTACCCCTAATGCCAGCCCTGTGTCCACTTGAGGTGGAAGAATGTTAAAAACTTGAACGTTAAATGTTGGTGTAAAAGTACTTCAATAGAATCTATCCTTATTTAATGCAGAAGTGGTTGATGAGCATACCATGAAAAATAAAGGTAAATGGTGAATTCATTTTTAATGTGCTACTATGTTTAGTGTGTAATAGCTTGAAATTGAGCCTTCTCTTTACGTCCAATGAATTTGATGGTTATGAACATTTCCTAATACTCTGTTTTAGGGCATGGTATTATTACACAATGTGCTATATATGTCATGTAAAGGAATTGCAGACTTCCAAAATATATTTAGCCATCTGCTTTTTCAATAGCTACTCTAATTTCAGTTTGATTAATGCTCCATGCCCCAATGTGATATACTTTCACTGATACATAACGGCATATGTAGTAACTTGGGTAAAAGGTTGTGGTTAGTTAGCTAATGCAATATATAATCAATTTGTACAGTGTGGTTAGACTGCTAAATTGTGTTGGTATGGATTAGGTTACACTTTTGACTATATTTTTATAACTCCACACATTCCTCAGGACACCTTGCATCCTCATGGCTAATGCACTTGTTGGTGTCCTGGACTCTTTATGCTAATCATACCATTGGATAAAGTCCCGCATGCATTCAGATATAAGCTCATGTGAATATCCAGTAAGTAACTATTAACAGCTTCCTGCACTTGCTTTATGGTACTGTATATTTGGACAGTGTTTGTGGAGACCTTGTAAGGATCAGATATAAGTATTTGCTTCATGATGTTAGCATCTCCAAAGATGCTCAGTGATTGAGCTGGATTTACAGCATGAATGCAAGCATGTCACTGCCTGATTGGTTAGCCTACAGCTATGTGCTGGGTTATGTGACTGCAGTGATTGCTATGGTTACCTATAATACAAAAGATGTATATGTGTAGCTAATTCTGAGCACATTTTTGAAGTTTTGGGGTGGGATGGTAAATTTCATACTAATAACCTCCCCTGTCCTAATCTCCTTATAAATTATAGCTGCAATATTTCTCTACAAAGGCTTGAGGCATTCATTCTGCAAGTACTAGCCCTTTTTTTCTCTTTACAGATGGTTTATGGCACAGGATTCTTTACCCATTTCATATGCAGACCTGTTTCTGCCAGATTAAAATGGGGGCGGGGAATTTGAACAAATATAACTGCACAATGTCTACACACAACTGGAATGGTTTTTGCTCAATGGACCTTCTGTTATGGTCACACATATCAAGTTAAACTGTACATTGCAACAATATTTGTAGCATCTACCAAGCACTGCATTCATCTGCAGTAACTAAATTGGCTTTAGCAGGGCATTCATGTCTCAGATTAAGGAGTGAACTGCCACATTTGCATTCACAGCCTTTCTTAGCTATAATTGTTTTCTTCTAAGTATATTGTACAGCACCATTTAGTGGCCATAGCAATTTGCATTCACATATTACCTGGATAGGAAGTACTGAAGGAGCTCTTTTCATAACTATATTTGAGAGACAATCAAGATCTGGTTTATTCCATTTACTACTATAAAAACCTGTAGAAAGATTGTCAGCAATGACGGCACTCGCAGGATTTTCACAAAAGGAAAGAACAGTTCATTAAAAAAACAAGGTCTGTTAATCCAACGTTTCAGTCCCACACAGAATCCTGAGTGCATTTATTGCTGACAATAGTTTTGTATCCCGGTATTGATTACATTTTTGAAATGTTAATTTCTGTTTTCACCTTTCATGCGGATCAGCTGCCATTCACATTTTTTGAAATTGCAGATGGCATTTTCTTGGCCCTCCAATCATCAAAGCAACTCATTTTGTTAAACTAAAACCTTGTGCAAATGATGGTCTTACTTTGTGTAATAGAAATATTTTGCATTTGCCTCAGGTATGTCTGAGGCTCTTCAGCTGCTGAGTTGTAGCTCTCGGGATCCCACTGACAGCTGAATGGTGTGCTGGGAGTTGCATTAAACAGATTTAAGCATTACTTGAGTCTTCCTCTTAACTCCAGCCCTGAAGGTTATTGCACATTTGTAAAATCATTCAAGTGTCTGACATTTTTAGCAACAACCTGCGCATTCTGTCCTGTGGACAAGGTCTTTAGTCTAGGGCTAGGCTAACAGTATGTGTTCAATGAAATTGTCCCTTGTACAAAATTAGAGGTAAGGGGTAATTTTCAGTAATACATATTAGAAATGCCTTTACTCTTGGAAGGGAAACACAACTGACCTGAAATGTGCAATACAATTCCATGCATAGAGCAGTATTGCTTATACCCCCATAAATAATTAAGAAAATATTCAGTGCAAGGTGGGAAAGGTCCCAAATTAAATACTTTTGACTTTATTTAGGATTGATGAGCATTTTGACCCTTGTTAAAGTATGACATCATGTGACATTCAAATGGCTCTCATTTCTTTCCTATATTGCTGCTTTTACAATAGTAAACAATGTTAACTTGAAATCTGTTCAACCTGTTGCATAGTCAGTGGCACATAGAGGGTTATTTTGCATTTGTGCACTACATTTTTACACCCTAAAGCCCATTGCAGCTATTGTACAAATGAGAATAATCCGCAAATGCCAACACTGTTGCAGATTTTCTGATCGATTTAACCAGAAAATTGCTGTGGTTTGTGCTTTTTAGCCCATTTTCAATAGCTACTTATAGAAGGTGGTGGTAGCCATAGTGTTGCCATGTTTTCGAGCAATTACATTCAAAAACTCATACATACATTTTTGTACACTATACCCTTCAAGTTAACCCTGTTATGATAGGACATTCTCATGTCACAGAACTGGAAAGTAAGAAAGATATGGCAGTTTTTGTTTGTCCCCTTGTGATGTCTTGAAAGTGAAGGTTTAATACCTGCCATGTCCATACCACTTTATATTGTCCGTTCACTTCTTGTTAGTGTGAGTGATCTTCTAAGGCAAATTACAGCTGGGTTTTAATTTTCTTCTCTTTTGGTTTCCTTAAAGGTTTTCATTTTATTCTGTTTCTCTTCAGCCTGGCATGGAAAAAGCTGACAGAAAACAAATTTGTATATATCTTTTTTTAATTTTTTTTGTATATGCCCTATACTATTTACACCTATATCAGATTGCCAGGGATACATGGGTCCTAACAGCAAAAATGCAAAGGTTTTTATATACTGTATTTATTTCTTACAGAAACATTGCAGAAGCTCTTGTAAGCAAAGGTCTTGCCACCGTGATCCGTTACAGACAGGATGATGACCAGAGATCTTCTCATTATGATGAGTTACTAGCAGCTGAAGCCCGGTAAGTGTCCACCCTAAAGCCTTTTTCACAGTATTTTGACTTTATATGGAAATAAGACTTTATCTACAGAATATGAAAATCTAAGTTAACTTCTCCTTTAACAAATATGATTTTTAACAAAGACAGGGACACATGACTACAGAGGGAGACATGGCATAGAGTTAATCTTGGTTAAGATATTTTCCATAGACAATCCCTGTTTGCTATATTTTTATGAACCACTGCAGAAGGATTAGATTTATCTATAAAAAGCCTAGGTGATTTTATGGGCAATGTCTGCAAGGAAGCTTGAATTATTCTTGCTCAAAATCACACAGTAGGCTTATGCAATGCCTATGCTGATCATTTTGTTTGAAAAACAGTAATGCTTTTAAGGTGTTCAGCAAAATATGTGAAGTATTATGTATGCATGCATTTTAAATGATGGCAAAGGCTACCTTTGTCTATAGTTATGGAGACAATTTTCCCATTACTGATGTTTATAGTAATTTAACATTGTATCCTTAACTTACAACATTCCTGAATTATGAACTCTGCTTTTAGCTAGAATAAGTTTTATGTTTGAAGTGGCAATCATGCAGACGGTGTATACGAGACCCTATACAATGTCTATAAATACATTTGACACAGTATATACACTAGTAGCAGTTACCACATTTAAAGGATATTATAGTTTTACTAAAATGAGCTCTTGAATACTTCTGCCAGTTAAGAACTTGTTTGAAGAATCAGATGTTTCTTTGGGTTTCTTTCAAATATTTGATGCCTTAGGAGCAGGTTGGTAACTTTTCTAGGGTTGGACATACTTGTGCCATCTTCAAAAGCATGCTTCAGTGTTAACTCCGTCAACTATAGTCAGAACCACTTAGCTTCCTGAGCCAAAAAGAAAAATTGCACATAGGGATTATTTCAGACACACTTTTTTTTTGTCCGTTTTAGTGTTTTGGATTCCATGCAGTATGCGGAAGAGGTTAAATAAAACAATTAACCTTATCATACTGCAGAGGGAGATTCCCCAGATGTTAGGAATTAGCAGCTGCACTTCAGTTTAACCATAGCTAATACCTAAATAGTTTTTTTTTGCAATGGGACTTCGTTACTGTTCCTTATAAAACTCAGTCTGGATTTGTTTTGTGTGTAGATAGTTGGCACGTATTTACTGTTCATCATGCTCCTCTGACTTATGTTTTTGACTACTAGATATATCTCATCATGTTCTCAGTAGAACATATACATAAACAAGATGGATTACCTTGACAGATTAGTGTTGCTTCTATGTAACATTTCTTCTAGCACATATTTTATTTCAGCAGCCCATCTATTTCTTTGGTAAAAGAAACTATGCAGGGTAGGTCACCTTCACAGGTCGTATTATTTTAAACTAGGATACAACAAATTACAGCTGTTTCTATTTTTGTTTTATAAACTGTTTTCCCTCCCCCATTAAGTGTCCCTATAGCAGCTCAGTAAGTAGGGTTGCCATAAAAATTGATTCGATATTATGGAACAATTCTATATTACGCGATAAGGTTCTTAAAGGAAAACGATACCCCCAAACAGTGTGGCTCTCATTAAAAATTTATTGAAACCACTCATCCATAAAACCCTGTTTCATGTAAATAAACCATTTTCATAATATACTTTATGTGCCATTGGGTAATCCCAATCAGAAAATTGCAATTTTAAGAACGTAGGGCCACGCCATAGGATCCTACAATTCACGGTGCACACAAACAAACCATACATGTTAGGTCACATGAGCCAATTAACAGACAGAGTTCTATCTTTTGCTTTCACACTTCTTCCTGTTACAGTTTCAGAGCTGTAGTATTTCTGGTCAGGTGATCTGAGGGAGAACAAAGGAGTTCACAAAATGGGGTTCAAGGCAAAATACTTAAAAGGTCCATATTTACTTAAATATATATTAGTTTGGTAAGATTCTTTTATATGCCACGTAATATGATTTAAATTCTGTAAATATAATAAAACCTGAACTAATCTTTTAATTGTAAATATTAGAATTGTTTAAAATATTGTGAAAAATACAAAGAATGTAGATTTTTATTGGTACTGTTTAAAAAATAAACGTTTTGTGAAGGTTAACTAATCCTTTGTTATATTAATACCAGTTACACATGGTTTGTGAGCATTGACCTTAGCAGCCAGGTAGGATTGTGCATTTCAGAGCCTCGTACATTATGGAAAACTTAAGCACAAGCAAAATTGGCCTTCTGTAGTCTAATGCCCTCTGGCAATTTCACTATGGTTTGCCAAGGGCCTGGAAAGATTCTGCAACATTTCGAAATTAACTTAACTAAACTGTACTGAAATGAGCCACTATGGGTGTTTTGATTGATGCTTTAGGGACACTGGGGCTCCATTCTATCAAGAGCGTCCTTATGAAATGCAGTTAAAAAAGCTAATGTTATATTCCTTGTGAATAAACCTAGACTACATTGGTGTCTCTGTTTTATTTCGTTTTGCTTCTTACACACCTGGACCAGCCAGGTCTCGGGGAATATACACGTGTATATTGTCAGCATTTGTCTTTTTCCAGTTAATTTGTGCTAAATAAACGTAATGTTCATTACTTGGGTATATATTTAATGCTGTATTGTATAAAGCTCTTGTGCTTTATACAATGCCTGAATGCAAAAAATCCCCAGTCACTCTTCCACTTCTATTAGGAAAACTAATGTTAAGTTTATCTTTATTTTGAACATTTAATCTTGATTTGGATCCAGTAAAGTTTGTGCCAGCGGGCATACCTTTCTTTTCCTGCACTGCCATATTAAGGATGGGCTTATTTGACAGTTTTTATATCTTCATGCACACAGTTTAATTTAACATTTCTTCTGGTATATATTTTAGATATGCTTTGTTTTACTTGATTTGAGTAATCAAACCTATATTATTTCCTCGAAAGCCAGTACATTGAGTACTATTTTGTTTGTAAAATATATGAAAATGAAGTGCTTCTAAGCAGGACTGTCTCCAACTGTTTAATGAATGGATACTTTTAAATCATGCATCATATGCACGGTTTTATTCACTATTAATGCATTGGCTAATCTTGGCAACTGTTTAAAAAAAAAATATATGGTGCTCTTTAGGCACATTAAATTCTGGGTTTGGACTTTCGGGTCTATGGAAGAGGGAATGGGATATTTTGCAGCTAATGTATTTGTCACCCTTGTAATGACTTATTACAAAGATATATCAATGGCCTGCTTCATCTAAAGGCAGCAGTTGAAATATAACCCCAATTCTGATTTGTGCTGCTCGGAAAATGATTTAAAGTAGAACTAAACCCTAAACATGAATGTGTCTAAAGATGGCATATTTTATATACTGAAGTTATTGCATCAGCCTAAAGTTTCAGCTTCTGAATAGCAGTAATGATCCAGGACTTCAAACTTGTCACACGAGTTCACCATCTTAAAATTGTCTGCAACACTCACATGCTCAGTTGGCTCTGAGCAGCTGTTGAGAAGCTAAGCTTAGGAGTTAGCTGATGCTACAATGCTACACACATATATATTTATATATACTGTATATTCATATGAAAAGCTTTGGCAACCCCTCTTAAAGGAAAACTATACCCCCCCCAAACAATGTAGGTCTCTATAAAAAAACAGCTCCTATGCAAGACCATGCTTCATGTAAATAACCATTTTCATAATAATATACTTTTCTAGTAGTTTGTGGCATTGGGTAATCATAAATAGAAAATTTGCCGTTTTTAAAAAATAAGGGCCGTCCCCTGGGATCGTACGATTCACTGTGCACACAAATATACTAACAAACCATACTTGTTAGGTCGCATTAGCCAAGTAACAGACCGAGTTCTGTCTTTTGCTTCAACACTTCTTCCTGTTACAGTTAGTTGTAGTATTTCTGGTCAGGTGATCTCTGAGACAGCACAGAGACCATCACGAAATGGTGGTCCAAGGCAAGAGATGTAAAAGGGCAATATTTACTTAAATATATATACCAGTTTGATAATATTCTTTTAATATGTCACATAATATGATTTAAATCTGTTGCTCAAGTATTCATTTTGGGGGTTTAATTCTTTGGAGTTTTGTTTATCATTGGCTGAGCTTTCAAAGTAGCAACTTCCTTTTAATATATAACATGCCTTATGGAAATAGTAGTATTTCAGCAGTGACATAACGTTTATTGGATTAACAGAAACTCCTCCTATAGCCTTTGATGAGTGTCTGTATTCTGGATGGTGATATTTTTGACCATTCGTCCATACAAAATGGTATGGACGAATGGATGGTGATATTTTTGACCATTCGTCCATACAAAATTTCTCCAGTTCAGTTAAATTTGATGACTGTCTAAATGAGCTTTTGCATACAACAAGCAACTAAGTGCAGAAAGGGCTTCTTTCTCATCACCCTGGCAAAGATGATCTTTGTGCAAATTGAGCTGAATTGTAGAACTATGTACAGATACACCATCTGTAGCAAGATGTTCTTGCAGGTCTTTGAAGGTGATCTTTGGGTTGTCTGTAACCTTTCTCACAATCCTCCCCATATGCCGCTCCTGTATTTTTCTTGGCCTGCCAGTCCTGGCTTTTACAGCAACTGTGCCTGTGGCCTTCCATTTCCTGATTACATTCCTTACAGTTGAAACTGACAGTTTAAACAACTGAGAGAGCTTTTTGTAGCCTTCCCCTAAACCAGTGCTATCCAACTTCTGTGGTACCAAGGGTCAACATTTTACTGGCCTATGTGGTGGAGGGCCGATTAATAGAAGTCAGTGTTGGCCACTCCCCCTTTTAAATGACACCCTCTGTAAACCACACCCATGTTACCACAAGAACTTTTAAGATCATATCCATATTAACGGTGGTAGCACACCAAAAAACCAAATGGTTGTTGCTCACTGCAGGGAAATCCCTCATCAATTATGTGAAAGATTGAAGTCATGTTAAAAACATACCTTTAAATCTATATGCCTCATCCTCCCCTGTGGATAATACAACAACCCCCCAACACATGATGAAACCATAGGGGCCCTTAACAACAATTTTCAAATGCTAACAAACCCCAAGAACAAGCCCCTAACAGGCTTACATTCCATAGGTAGTATAGGGCAAGCAGAGAATGGCACACACAAGCAGCACTGGGTAAGCAGAGAATGGCACACACAAGCAGCACTGGACAAGCAGAGAGGCACACACAGACAGCACTGGGCAAGCAGAGAATGGCACACCCAAGCAGCAATGGGCAAGCAGGGAATGGCACACCCAATCAGCACTGGGAAAGCAGAGAATGGCACACACAGGCAGTACTGGGCAAGCGAGAATGGCACAAACAAGCAGCACTGGGCAAACAGAGAATGGCACACACAAGCAGCACTGGGCAAGCAGAGAATGGCACACACAAGCAGCACTGGGCAAGCAGAGAATGGCACTCACAAGCAGCACTGAATAAGCAGAGAATGGCACACACAAGCAGCACTGGGCAAGCAGAGAATGGCACACACAGGGAGGGAAGGCAGAACAGAGCAGGAGACAGGGAAAGCTGTCATTGTAATATGTACTACTTACAGCGACACAGTGCTGATGCCCCATTAGCATTTTGAATAAGGTGTGAACAATGTGGGCAGTTTCAGTCTGGGTCTCAGGTGTGAACAGTAGAGGGCTTTAGGGGTGTCACAAGTGTGAACAATGCAGGAGGATCACAGGTGTAAACAATACAGGGGATTAGACTGAATTTGAGGTTTAAACAATGCAGGGGCCATTTAATCTCTGTAGTGATACCTTTTAAATTTTACCTATGGTAAACAGACACAGCATGTGGGGGGCCACAGAAAAGGGGGCTGCGGGCCGCATATTTATCTTTTGAGTTGCTTTGAGGATCCCGTGCTGTCACTCTTAAGTGGAGAGTCAAACAGAAGCACAACTTGCAATTGGCCACTATAAATAACTTTTTCTCATGATTGGACACACCTGCCTATGAAGTTCAAGGTTTAACGAGCTAATCCGACCAATTTGGTGTTGCCAGTAATCACTATTTGGGAGGTATGCAAAAGCCCAAAGCACAACGTATAACATTTCTAGCCTACTTCTTTGATTAAGCTTTAGTTCTCCTTTAAATAGAGAGAACAAATCATACCCAATCAATGCAAGGTACCTTGCAGGTCACACAAACACCATTTTGTTCATGCACATAAGGGGAATTGACTTGCATACTGAGTTTGATAAGTCAGCAGAACTTTTGAGGGCTGTATTTATTTTACATGGAAATTGTATCCAGAGTCTGCAGTGAAGTCACCAGCACTGCCATGGGACAGCTCCTTGGGGATTTAGTTCATTTTTACTTGGGATGGAGGAACACAGAAACTTCTAGGAACTTGTAAATTTTTAATGATATTTCTGAGGAAATTTGTTGAATAGGCCACATAAACCATAGAATATATTCCCTAAATTATTCATGTGAGTATACTCTTTAATAGCGCAATACTGTTAAGTGTATTGGTGTATATTTGTAGTGGCAGGAAAGGATGGTGTTTTGCTCCTTAAAAGTCACTTGTCATTCATAGTAGCAGCCTATGTGACATTGTTCCATGCTGCAGAGCCTCATGCAATCTTGGCTTTTAAAAAGTAATCAGAGTTGTTTCTGATGAGTTATTGTTTCCAAGGCAACTGGTGAGAAGGCCAAGCACCCCCCATTTTAAATGGCATGTATGATTTTCATGATAATGTTGGTTTATTGGCAGACATCGGTTTGAATTGGGTACTCGTCCAGAACATACATGTGAAAATTGTTTTGGTCTGGGAACACTTAAATTCAGTTTACTTTCTAAAGGTATCAATGAATAAAGAATTACTAATAAACATGTTTTACCTGCAGTAGTGTGTTTTTTTCCTTTTTTCTTTGTGTTTGTGCACCAGCTTGCAATTAAAGTATGCACAAATACACAAGCATCATTATGTCCTCTCAACAGGTCTTGAGCTACATTGTCGCTGTTTCAAAAAAAATGAACATTCAATTTATTCCTTCCACAATAAAACAGAAATTTTATGTCTATGTGCTGCAGGACAAAGAGACCTAACTAATTTAGACATCTGGGAACAGTATCAACTACTATGTGAGAGCAGGTACACCCCATTTTATTTCTTTTAAATAGGCACACTCCAATATATATAAAGTTAATAAAATATAAATTACATTTTGACAAGTTAACATATGCCTTTTACATTTTGTGAAAAAATTGAGTATACCTTTGGCTGTAGTAGCTGGCGTTGCCCCATTAGACAGAAGCAACTTTAAATAGGAGGTTCATATTAGTGTCTACTAGTCTGACTTCAAATGGGATACTTTTTTCAGCTGTGCAGTGTATGGGAGGTTTCTTGCATGCACAGTCAATTTAAAATGTAGGCACAGCATCTCCATGGGATTTAGATCTGGACTTTGGCTTTTCAAGAAACCATCTTTTTTTTTTTTCTTTCTTTTTTTGCCTCACGAGGAAATTTCAGGCAACTTCAGAAAAGGAATCGCCGCATGTGCTTTAGCACCGGCGATTTTTCATTTTAGCCAGCGCAAGAGTGAGGGAAGGCATTCAGGAAGAATGGACGCCGCAAAAACGAGGCGATGAGTCGCCAGGCAACAAAATCTCCCTGAATCGCCCAGTGTGACCTTACCCTAATGGTGAATAGAGAATGCCTGACTTAAGCGAGCTATGTCTACTATCGTATATCTAAATGAAAATAATCAAAGAAGAAATTTTCTGTGAGCACAATACGCTATTCATAGATATAGTTTTACAGTTACGGTAAATGAAAAATTAATGGTTAGTAACAATACTTGGGTATATGTTGCTTTACATTAAAAGCATACAGCTTCTGTATTGCAGTGGGATTTATTTTCATTTGGAGTGGCAACAATGAATGGCAGGTCACTGTATATGTTAAGGGCACATCCTCAAGGTTGTTTGGATTTTTATTTGTCTGGAGATTACTGTTGCAATCACCTCTTTTGTGTATCAAATAAAAGGAGCTTTATCAAATACTTAATCTCCTTGACTTGCATAATTAAAAAGATAAAGCACAGATATATACAGTATTCATATGCAGTCAGTGATTCTGCAGTATATCAGAGCCACAAGTACCTTATTCAAGCATAAAAGCTTCATTATGTATGATCTGGATTTCTTCAGATACACTGTACATTGGGTCAAGTGTATTGAATTTCTTGATAACATTAGCAGCCAGTGTTTAATCCTACAGTTTATTACAATTGTATATATATATGTATATATATATATATATATATATATATATATATATATATATATATATATATATATATATATATATATATATATATATATATATATATATATATATATATATACCTAAAAACTAACTAATACTTTGTTCCCCCTTGAGATGAATCAAGCTGACCTTGGTGTGGAGTGATGATTCAGAGCCGTATGTTACACTTTTCATTCTATCTATGAGGCTCTGCTCATATGCATCAGTCTTGGTTCAGTGCTTCACTTAGCTATGAGCACATCATGTCAGTTCTCGGCAATTCAGTAACTAACACTGGGATTTAGCCAGTGATCTCCGTTTATTATGTAGAAGCCATGCTGGCACTCTTTGGGGACTCATTTACAAGCACTGAGCCAATTAGCCCCGTGCAGTACTGATAGCCAATCAGCTATTACATTTGATTGGTTTACTGCAGCTAGAACAGCTGATTGGGTTACTGCATAAAAAAAAGGCTCTGCACTGAGCCTTTTAGTAAGTGGTGAGAAAATGATCAGCCTTTGTATAAACATCAGTTTAGACATGGAATTTTTGTTCGTTCTTAATTATTTGTCTGTGCCAACTGATTTAATTTCACAACAGCTTGATAGAAAGTGCTGCATACAAGACTGGCCTCAAATTAGACAAAAGTAGTTTGTTAGGAGTTGTATTTTTATATTTTTCTGATATTGCAACATATTCTGCTGCCAGTGGGGAACCATAAATCTGTATGATGTAATGAATTAAAATAAAGCCTCATTTAGAAATGAAACAAGCTAGACAGAGTCCTCCATACAGTGGCATCAGTCACCCCATTTTCACTTCTGCCATGATTTAATGTGATACTCATGGTTTAATCGTTGAGTTTTTCCCCCACCAAACTGCAACAGTTAAGCAGTTTTATTGCTCATATATGCATGATGTTAGGGTCTATACAAACCACCTTTTTTTGTGTGTAATGCAAGTTTCTTTGCCCCTAAGGGCATGAACTAATTGATAACATTTTGTTCTGCCTGCTTGAAAAGATCTGCATTTTAGCCCAGTTGCCTTTCATTGTGTTTTTTAAATGCAACATGCATTTATGTTCTATTGCAAAAGCAATATATATGTATATTTTAATGCTCATTGCGTGCACTTCAATAGACCATTTCAAATTCCTGCATCTTTGATATTCTTTAGAAACCTTCAAAGTTCATAGTGACACATGGAAAATTAGCACAGATTTCCCTAAAATATATATTAGCCATTAGTGATATTATCAAATATGCACATGTTAAAATGTAATATTCCTTCTTCAGTAGTGCAGGTATGGCCAACACAGGACATCATTTGTATAAATAAGATCTTACCCTCCGATTTAATTATGCGGTTTCATGCACCCACTGCTTCACAGCAACGATGGAGGTAGCAATTTTTCATATTGTTAATTGAATCTAAAAGTAAAAAAGGCTGTCTGGATCCTTTTGCCATTGTGGCTTGCAGTCACATTTCCAAGCAATAGTTGGAAATGATATAGCACAGTGCTGTCCAACTTCTATGGTACCAAGGGCCGGAATTTTTCCAATCTACATTGTGGAGGGCCGATAACGGAAGCCAGTGTTAGACACTCCCTGTTTTTAGACCACACCCACTTTAAACCATACCCAAGTTACCGCAAGACAATGTCCACATTAATAGCACACCAAGAAAACCAAATGGTTGGTGCTCACTGCATGGATCAGGGCCGGAACTAGGGGTAGGCAGCTGTCTAGGGCGCCATCATTGAGGGGCGCACTTTTTTCAAGCGTTTATTTAATAATTTGTTTCAGTAATTATGGTCACCCAGTTGGGTGGAATCCATCTCCTTCTCCCTCTTGCCGGCAAGTAATAGCTCCTTCTGTGCGATGCACCACGTTGTTCTTACACGTGTCAGTGACGTCACTGATGTGTTGAATGACAGAGGCAGAGATCTGACCGCCTGCTTGGTGTGGCTCGCTCTCGCTGCTCTCAGCCTTGCACAGTTGCACTGAACTCAAGACATTCTTTCTATTACTGTAAAGTGTGAAGCTTCCTGCTGGCACAGCCAGGTACAGATTTGGGGCCCATATGTTTACTGTTGCTGCTGGGCGTTGGCACAGGTACATAAATACTTGGGGGCAATAGGATGTGATCAGATTTATTTCTGGCTGCTGCTGACACAGGTAAAGATTGGGGGCAATATGATGGCTGCTGGAGGGCTGTATGATGGATGGCTGCTGAGCTTGCTGGTACAGGGGCAGTAATATAAATGAAAAAGTGTTGTACATTTTCTTGCTTTCTTTATTTAAAAACCATCATGGTAAGGAGGGAAATGGTAATACAGGACAGGGGACACTGAGTGAAGCTCTTGCCTAGGGTGCCAAACTACCTTGTGCCTGCCCTGGCAAGGATGTCACTCATATGGGAAAAAAGCTGTCATATTAAGACATACCCATAAATCCATATGCCTCCTCCTCCCCTGCCCTACCCCAGCATATGATTAAACACTTTAGGGGGCACTAACAATAATTTTCAAATGCTAACAAACCCCCAGAACAAATACCAAAGTATGACACACACAGGGAGCATATGGAAGACAGAACAGAGCAGGAGACAGGAATCAGGACCAGTCTAAAATGTACTACATACAGTGACACAGTGCTGGTGCCTCATTAGCATTTTGAATAAGGTGTAACAGGTGAACAATGTGGGCAGTTTCAGTCTGGGTCTCAGGTGTGAACAGTACAGGCCTTTAGGGGAGTGAACAATAGAGGTGTCACAAGTGTGAACAATACAGGGGGATCACATGTGTGAACAATGCTGGGGATTATTATGAATTTGAGGTTTAAACAATGCAGGGGCCAGTTAATCGATGTAGTGATACCTTTTAAATTTTACATATGCTAAGCAAACACAGCAGGCAGACTTTGATGTGGAGGGCCACATGAGGGGGGGTCAGTTCGCCACCAGTTGGACAGCCCTGGTCTAGCAGATGGTTACCAGTCAGTAGTTGCAGGCTGCTGTGGTGTGATATAAAAGTTTAATTGGACATGTGGTAAAGCACAAATTTTAGTGTTGTGGTTCCCCATTTTTCAGGTGATACCCAGGATATTACCCTTCAGGTCAATAAAGGGGCATTTCTGAGAGTCTTCTGCTCACCTGCTAATTGCAGAACAAAACTATAGGGAGTGGATTTTGGGTCTCTTGGTGCCAAGTTTTTCATCTATTTAAAAGGCGCCTGAAATAACTAGTGTACCAATTCCATAAATCAATTTTTTTTTTTTTTTAATATGCAGAGTTTTCCCTCTTTTCAAAGAAGGAAAATAAGAGGATAAAGGAAAAAAAATCTTATTTCCTTTTTAATGTTTGCTAGTATAAAGTCTGGAGCCAGCTCTGTCAGAGCATCAGAAACTGGCATAAACCCACATGAAAAGAATAAAAACACAAGTTTTTTCCTTGCGACCAATCTCTCGAAACGCCTTCCCTCACTCTGTGCCGGCTAAAATGAAAAAAAAAAATGGTGGCGCTAATGACACGCGGCGATTCGTTTTCCAAAGTCGCCTGAAGTTTCCTCATGAAGCAACTTTGGGCGACTTCGGAAAACGAACCACCGCGTGTGTTTAGCGCCGGCGTTTTTTCATTTTATCCAGCGCAGAGTGAGGGAAGTTATTTGGGGAGATTGGTCTCTGCAAAGATGAGGCGATTAGTCGCCAGGTGACCAAAGCTCCCCAAAACACCCAGTGTGGCCTTACCCCATAGAGCTAGAAATTTTGGCCGCTGCTGTTTGCCAGAAACTCTAGCTTTTGTTGTGCATCTGATAAGAGGATTTGAGACAGTCCCCTCTAGAGCCAGATAGACATGAGGTGTCTAACATACAGCGCACCCCAGTATGATTGTGCAAAGTATCATAT
>NC_054376.1:63405995-63440995 GCF_017654675.1 Xenopus laevis
ATATATTTTGGGGGCTTTACACTTATTATGGTATGTGTACCTATTATGTCAACATGGATGTAATTGAGATCACTCCCACCAGTACACGTCACTTTACCTTTGGTGGGCTTTGGAGTTATTTAAAGTTTGTATGTCTGTATGCACAGTTTTATTCCTGAAGACGCCTCAGTGAATAGAGCGGAAACGTTGATAATACATTTTTGATTTTTTTTCACTATACAAGCCCTGGTTGGTGCGGTTTTTCTCTTGGATATATATATATATATATATATGGATATATATATATTATATAATATATATATATATATATATATATATATATATATATATATATATATATATATATATATATATATATATATATATATATATATATATATATATATATATATATATATATATATATATATATATATATATATATATATATATATATATATATATATATGTATGTATTAGCCCAAATTGGTAAAATACAGTACAATATGGTTACATTTGTTGTATATACAGTAGTTACATTTTCCAAATGGCCTTGTACAAAAGTCTCAGCATGAACATCAGTCCCTGCGGATTGTGAAGCTTGCAATCTAATTTCCTTACCATATGTACACATCCACCATTTCATTAGAAGTCCATTAATTTTTCATTGTATATGAAATCTAGCTGTTTCAGGACAAATGTGCCCATATATATTCTTTCATTGAATCAACCATTTATATTTTTTAAAATTAGACACTAAAAGAAGGGTTTAAGGACAGATTAGAACAAAGCAATTATCTCAAAGGCAATACATATTAAATTTACAGTGATCAAACAGTGGAATTTGTACCCTTTGTTCTTCCTGAGGTAGACGGATAGACTGCTGTGGTTCCAACCATAATTGCGATATATTTAGTTTTTGCATCAATTTCTCATGCATTATTATTCAAGCTCACGTCAGTGTGAAGTTTTCCCTAGAAACTACAATCTGCATGCTGCGTCCCTGTCCCCGGACGCAATGTTATGGCCAGTCTCTTATTTGCAGGGGGCTAGCCTAAAGTGTCTGGTGGTTGTCTGTAAGGTATTGTTTTCATTAAAGAGCATTTGTACACCCTCCCTTGAAAGCGATCTCAAGCTGTCACAGCTTGCTGTCTCAAATGTTCTCTTAATTGTTTAGCAATCCCTGTGTGATGTGATCTCCCTCCTTAGCATGCTTTCTATTCCTATCAGCAATCTGATACGATGGTGCTCTGTGGTGCAGCTGCCCTCACTGCTAATTGCATAGGCAGAGTTGGGATTCTAGTAATAAGCTGACAGGTTGGAAACATGTTTTTAAAAGCTTTTAGTATCTAACATGTTGCTGTAATTGTAGTGTATGTTAAAATTCCAAAGCTGACCTTAAACTTGAAGCTGAGGTTCCAATTCTTGAAAAATTCATGTTTTATGCAGTCACATTAACTGGCATCCTTACAGGTTCATTAACTTATTTTGTCTGGCATCATGGCTAGGGAGGATTAATTTTAATATATTGAGACTTAAATGATGGTATCAAATTAATTCTGCCACCAATAACTTTACTAATATTTCTGATTTTAATGAGCCTTCTTTTAGGTCACCATTACTTCCACATTGTTTCCCTGATTAAGTGTATCATAAAACTTCCAGGCATTTCACATCAAGCAGATATATGGATATACAATAATTTTTCCTCGCCTGTGACCCTCAGCTTTTAGAGCAGCTATATAATTCAGAAGAGAGTTGCTTAGCATTAGAATAGCTGCATTATTCTATCCATCATACCCAGGAAAGTCTTTCCACTCTTAAACACATTCTTCAGAAGGTTTATATTGCCACAACTGGTGTGCCCTTACTTTTAGCAAACTAGTGCAGAAAAAATGTCCTTTCTAGCACCTTTAATTTTATCTAAAAAGAAAAGTGTAATTGTTTTAAATTATTCAAAGTTTATAAGCACAGAAATATTTTTATTTCTTTAAGATGTAATACAGTTCTGCTATACGACAGCTTTTGCAAGACGAGTGTCCTATGCACAAACAAATGCAATTAGTGGCAGGTGCTGGTGGCCACAGTACAAAGGAATTTACTATTTTTTTCTTTTAATAAAGCTGTTGTGCAAGATATGCATCTGGTTAGTATTATAAACAGCTTAAAGGGGATTTTCATCTTTGGAGAAATGTCCAAATTTGAACAGCCTATGCCATTAAAACATTTTTCTTTATTTATTTTTTTTAAATGAAGCATTTTCAAAATATCTACCACTGCAGCTGGTCTTTGCCACTGCTTAAGTGCTTCCGTTTCCCCAATCTGTTTTTTTTCCTGAGCTTGCCTACTGCTGAGTGACGAAAAAAATCTGGAGAGATACTGTGCACGCTCTTGTAGTTAATTTGTCTTTTATACAATTGACTGGCATGCTTCAGCCAATCAAATCAATGACTGGCAATTTAAAGTAATTCAATTACTACTTTGTCATTCCATGGGCAGGGTCTGCTGTCAGAAGCAGAGTCCCACTGCCTCCTGGGAACATCAAACAGGATTAGTGGCAAAGAGAAACTGCTATTGTAGTTGTCTTTAAAATGCTTAATTGTCAAAAATAATGCAAGAATGTTTTTTAATAGCATGGTGGCTCACTTAAGTTTTTTAAAAATAACATTCACAGAGGACATACAGGCATTTTTAAGAAAAAGTTAAAATGGTGTAAAATGTGAGAAAAGCTCCCACTAAAATATGTTGGAATTGGTGTTGCTGTCCCATCAAGTGCAATGTATTTGTACACACAAGTATACAATCTAGGAAAAATGTAAATAGGGGGAATGTTAAATCAAGGTTTGAATTATTTTATAGTTTGTTTATGGTGCCTTTCTATAGAGCAACAATATAATGGTCTTTTTTGGTAAAAGAAATGTAGATATGAGCAGTATTTTAAGAAGGCCCTTGCAACCAGTCCCTACCAACTACAGTATATAAATTACCTTTCAAAGTGGGAGGAAAGTTGTATTTGTGTAAAGTTTGAGGTCAGTGATTAGCCATCCACCACTAGGCCACTTACCAGAACAATACACTGCTGTGCGTGCAGAAATTGCACTTAAAATGTGTTTTCATGTGTTATTTCAACTTATTGTCAATATTTAGACTGGCCCAAACATCATCCTTAATATTGACTGTAGGAGAAAAACATAATTTTCAAGTACGGTAGTTGTAAAGGCCATGTATAAAAAGAATATAGCCGTAGTATGCTAAAATTTCATTCTCATTGTTGCAAAGTTTATTTGTTAGTCATATGTCTGTACTGCATACCAGCATTTGATAAGGCAGAAAACATTTTTACCTAGCTCGTTCATTTTCTGTTAGGAGTTGATAATCTTGAAATGTAAATGTAAAGTGAAAAGTATTTTCTATACAATAACACTTGTCACTAATCTGCTCAATGAAACTCCATAGAAAGATTTGGCATTTTACCTATACTGCCCTTACAGTGATATTGTCCCTTTAAATACCCATTTGCAGAGTTATGGTCTGTGCTCTGGTATTATAACCTGCCTTAGTGGTGCTTTGAGGCTTGTCACAAGACCATGTCTTATTAGTTCACTCCGCATGTCATTTTCTGCCCAATACAACGTGATGGCTCCCGGCCTGTGACAGAACATTTCTACAGTCATTGAAGGGTTTCTGTTTTGGCAGAAAGACAGGAGCTGCAAGTTTCAGAAAAGCAGCCGCTTAAAGTATAGTGCACCCAAAAATTACTATTTATTTTTGTCCATAAACCTCTGAAAATCTTATTTTAAACAGGGGCCCTGCTTTTGTATTTGTGTAGGTGATATAAACTCTGATCCATAGCCATCTTTATCAGTTCTATTAAGCTTCACCATCATTATTGTTTAACATTTAGCATTAGAAAAAAACTATACTGTATATATGCTTTCTGAAAGTAAAAATGAATCAAATATTGGGGCATGCTTTTCCTTTTGTTACTAGTACTTTAACCCATTTTCAGTACAAAGGATCAATAGAAAATACAAACATATTAGCCTTCTGGAATTTCTGAAATCCATTTGTATTCTCTTCATCTTTTAATATGCAGAATAGTTTGTTCTTTTCATTATTTGTTTTCAATATGTAATGTGATATAAAACATGTCAAACCAAGTTAGTTAAAATGTCTGTCATAATATACACAGGAAAATAGTTAAAATTATTAATCCATGGAAAATCTACTCAACAGATATAAATTGCATTAAGTGACCAGTTGGTTTCGTTATTCTGGAATTGTAGCTTCACTTATAAGCTCAGGAATGTGATTCTGAAGGTAAATCCCCTAGTGGAAAAGGAACTTTTGGTACATGTAACCTATGCCCTGGGCGGGAGAGTACATCTTTGGTCTATAAGGGTAGGGGCACACGGCGCGATTTCGCCGCGATTCTGCGCTAAGCGAGTTGTCGCTGCGTTTTTTAAGCCGAAATAGCTTTGCTAACTTTGGCGCTGGCGTCAATGCAAATCGCGGCGAAATCGCTGCGCTAATTCACACGCGGCGATTCGTTTTCTATTGTCGTCCGAAGTTGCCTCGCTGAGCGTTTCCGGGCGACAGTAGAAAAAGAATCGCCGCGTGTGAATTAGCGCAGCGATTTCGCCGCGATTTGCATTGACGCCAGCGCCAAAGTTAGCAAAGCTATTTCGGCTTAAAAAACGCAGCGACAACTCGCCCAGCGCAGAATCGCGGCGAAATCGCGCCGTGTGCCCCTACCCTAACTGCTGAGCAGTGGCTGCTGCAAGCCTTAAAAGAGAAGGAAACCCTTTTGCAAAAAAAACAGGACCCTCCTCCCCCCAGGCTAACTACACCCCCTGGGAAATGCCCCATGCTTACCCCTCGGCCCAGATTCTTCCAGCGGAGTTCCACACATCCATCTTCTGCGTCCTCAGTAAGCTGACTGGGAGATCGGCAATTTCTGTGTAGTTGTCGCAAACCAGCAAACTGCTCCAACTGCGCATGCGCAGAAATACCGACTCCCCAGTCAGCTTACAGAGGACGCAGAAGATGGACGCACGGAAGTCCGCTGGAAGAATCTGTGCTGAGGGGTAAGTATGGGGCATTTCCCCTGGGGTGGGGGGTACGGCTTTTTTGTTTCCTTCTCCTTTAAGGCCCCAATACACAGGCCGATAAAAGCTGCCAACAGACAGTCGGCAGCTTATTGGCCCTGTTTTGGGCCACCCTATGGGTATCCCTGATCGATATCTAGCCGAAAGTCGGGCAGATGCCGATCGGGCAGAGAAAAAGATTAAGTTGGATTGCCGCCGCATCTGTTCGTTGATGCGATCCTGCGATCTGACCGTATGGCCTCCATTCTGATCCAATCGTTGGGCTCTAGGGACCACGATCCAATCAGCCGATATCGCCCACCTCAATGTGGGCTTATCAGTGAGAGATCCGCTCCCTGTGTATGGCCACCTTTAGATAGAAAGCCTCAGTAAAGAAGAGTGACCTTAAAGGGATACTGTCATGGGAAAACATTTTTTTTCAAAATGAATCAGTTAATAGTGCTGCTCCAGCAGAATTCTGCACTGAAATCCATTTCTCAAAAGAGCAAACAGATTTTTTTATATTCAATTTTGAAATCTGACATGGGGCTAGACATTTTGTCAATTTCCCAGCTGCCCCTGGTCATGTGACTTGTGCCTGCACTTTAGGAGAGAAATGCTTTCTGGCAGGCTGCTGTTTTTCCTTCTCAATGTAACTGAATGTGTCTCAGTGGGACATGGGTTTTTACTATTGAGTGCTGTTCTTAGATCTACCAGGCAGCTGTTATCTTGTGTTAGAAATCAGTTATCTGGTTACCTTCCCGTTGTTCTTTTGTTTGGCTGCTGGTGGGGGGGGGGGTGATATCACTCCGACTTGCAGTACAGCAGTAAAGAGTGACTGAAGTTTATCAGAGCACAAGTCACATGACTTGGGGCAGCTGGGAAATTGACAATATGTCTAGCCCCATGTCAGATTTCAAAATTGAATATAAAAAAATCTGTTTGCTCTTTTGAGAAATGGATTTCAGTGCAGAATTCTGCTGGAGCAGCACTATTAACTGATTCTTTTTGAAAAAAATGTTTTTCCCATGACAGTATCCCTTTAAAAAACAAACAAAACAAAAAACATTCTATTCATATGGGTTACTGACTCGGTATCTTTCATTATATATTGTGGTAGGAGAGTAAGGGTAACAGGCCAGCTAGAAAGTGCAATACTGAGCTCTATTCAAGATTAAAACATTACGATTAGATATGGGTTAGATATGGGTTCTTGTCTATGGAAGCACTTACAAATGCTAATGCAAACAAATGCAATTTAGGCTATAAAAGGCCTTTCCAATTGAAGTAATGTTTAACTCCTATATCTGCTCAGGGATTAGCCAGCCATCTTTTGACTGGGTTTGAATATCTTGTAGGGAACAGAAGACTTTGCACCTTTTTAGAGTTTGTATTGTGGCCACAACTATGATCTGATCATTGTCCCGTGGTAAAATGATTGGTTCAGCCTTTCATGGGCTACAAACTTGGTTGCTAAATGAGGCAAAGATCAGCTCTTCTTCATTAATAAACTGCACCCAATTTTCAAGATAGCATATGAAATATTACTGTATAGTAGGGATGCACCGAATTCATGATTAGGCCAGGATTCTGCCTTTTTCAGCAGGATTCGGCCGAATCCTTCTGCCTGGCCGAACAGAATCCGAATCCTAATTTGCATATGCAATTTAGGGGCAGGGAGGGAAATCTAATTTCTTTTTGTCACAAAACAAGGAATTAAAAAATGTTTTCCCCTTCACACCCCCAATACCGGTTCGGTATTCGGTCGAATCTTTTGCAAAGGATTCGGGGGTTAGGCCGAATCCAAAATATTGGATTCAGTGCATCCCTACTAGGGATGTAGCGAACTGCCGATTTGGTGTTCGTGAACGCCGTTCGCGAACACCGGCAAAAAATGCGAACGTTCGCGAACAGTTTGCGAACTTCGAACACCCGCTAAAATCGTTCGATTCGAACGATCGAAGGATTTTAATCGTTCGATCGAACGATTTTCATTCGAATCGAACGATCAAAGCATTCGATCGAATGCTTACAATCGTTCGAACGAATGGAAATCGTTCGATTTTTAGCGGTCGAAGGAATTCGAATGGTCGAATGATCGAACGATTTGTATTCGAATCGAACGCAAACTCAAAATGCGAACGTCGCGCGACGTTCGCGAACATTCGGCGGACGCGAACGGTCGAAGTTCGCGCGAACAAGTTCGCCGGCGAACAGTTCGCTACATCCCTAATCCCTACTGTATAGTGAAATTTTCACCTGGAGTCCCCTGAGAAATTTACTTAAATGCATCAGTTTATTGTTGTTATATCTCTCTTCCCAATTTTCATTCTCCCTGTTTCCAAATATGTTGCATTATTTACAATGTATTGCTTCCATATGCTACCTAATGCAGAGAGATTATCAAAGCTACTGCCCTACAGCTGCCTGCTGTTGATAAAAGTTCTCAATATTTTAAACTTGTTACCTGCACAATGAATATTACTGTATTAACATGTTTATCCCTGCCATTGCTTCATATTTTGTACAGGATTATTGGAAAGTAATTTATATTTGTTTAGCTATGCATTAGAATTTAGGCTGACATGTACACACACCTATCCTGTGTACTTAAATGAAACCTTTTATAGTAAAATCATGATGCTCCTTGAAAAGAAACTGCTTCTAATTTTAATGTGGTGCAATTTCTTGAGAATAATCCTTATCATCTTAAACACTTATGATGAATGAATATAGCTAAAGATGTAATCATCTTGATTTAGTTTTTTCAAATCTGACTAATGCAACCATTGGTTTAGCAATCCCATCTGATAACCCTTTATATCCTTATTGGCAAACTTGGCATGAACTCTTAATTTCTGGCTTCTTTGGTTTTTTTAACCCTTTACTGTAATTTACATCTCTGTGAATCCAGGCCATTTTACAATGATTTCATTTTTGCTTCTGTGCACCTTTCCTTGGAAATTTGATTTCTTAATCCAGTGATCTTCGTTCTGTTGCTCGCCAGCTGTTGCTGAAACAGATTCTAACGTTCTTTGACAGCTGTCGGATAGTTTGGGCCACTGAGAATTAAAAATGCTGCCAACACCTTATGTTGTGTTTTTGAAAAGATCTTTAAAGTTCTAGGGATCTTTGGGGTCTTTAACAATTGAATGCATAGTACAGTGACCCTCTGCTGAGTCACTGTACTGTTAGTGAATCCTACTTGTCAGCCCAACAAGGAAGACCTTTTATCTATTTTATTGATAGCAATAGGGATTAATCCATAACTTGACACAATAGAAATACAGGAATCCTAACTAAATGTATGAGACTGTTTATTACACTTAGGGGCAGATTTATAATTTTCAAATGAAACAAATTCTAATTTCCAGGTATTTTACTTCGAAAAATCAGTCTCTTTTGAGAAAAACTTCTAATCGTATTCGATCGAATGCATTATTCCTTCGATTCGTACGATTTGAATTTGGCCCGATTACGGACCTATTCGATTGAAAACGGACCTATTCAACCAAAAAAAAAGCCTTCGACTTAATTGTGGTTGGTCTTTTTGAATTCGAATTCCGAAGTTTTTTCAATTCGAAATTCGACCCTTGAAAAATGTGCCCCTTAAAATCAGCGGTGTGTAACCTGCACACTTGTAACCTGGTTTCTGAAATAGGTTTTACATATACAAATAAGGGGAGAAAGTTTAGGTGGTGGGCATTATAAAAAATGGAATGTCTCACAGTTCCATAAACACAAATTTACAGAGCAAACTGATCTAACTAAAGGTCTCTATTTTATTATATAGTCTTGAAGCTTAAAAGAGTCTTCGTGCTGTTGCTGGTATAGGCACACAGAGACAGCCCCCCCCCAGGGTCCAGGACAAGGAGACCCACCATCTACTATAACTCTTGACTGAAACATTCCCCAGAAATAGCAGATCCCTTGACAAACCCCTTTCTATTTTCTGTTGGAACAAATTTTCCTAAGGCATCTATTTTGCCTTGTGACCAAAATTTTTTGACGCCCATAGACTTTAATGGGTGTAAGCGACATTTCGCTGGCGGCAAATTTTTGGCGAAACTAAACGAGTCAAATTTACCCATCCCTACTAACGCAAGTTCGTGAACTTTCCATAGCTGGTACATTTATACAATGTAGGAGTGAATAATATCATATCCATTTGAAACAAAATGATAATACAACAGTTATATTTAAACACCCCTCACATGTGCCTAAACATCATGCCATTTTTAGAGCAACAGATTAACCTTTTTTTCCCCTATTATTTTATGTCCTTCAAGCTGCCAAAGGGGAAGAGTTAAACATTCCTTCTCTTTGCTCTCTTGCATTCTGTTTGAAGAATAGCTCTGCAGACTATGCATATTAATTCAGCAGAAGTGCTGATCTGTTCAGTGCTTTAGTCCCAGCCTGGTAACTTGGCTTGAGTTCTGTACAAAACTTGTGTGCATGAGTGATGCGTTGTAACATATACCGTCTGCACAGCAGAACAAAGCTATTGCTTCATAAAGGCAAATAAGCATGAAACTTTTGTAGCATAATATAACAAGAAATAACAAGAAGACACTAAAACAATAAGGACTATTATGACCTGATAGTGATGTGTTGTTGGGATCTGTTTGCACTACACACACTTATTTGTGGTTAATTGTGTTTCAGGGTGGAGTTTATTTTGATGTCCTTGTGTCGATCGAAAAGTAGCTCACAATAAAACTTTGGATGTGGCAGAAATGATTTAATATGTCAATGTAAAGGAGTAATTATTATGTAGTATAACGTTGAAGGTTCTTAAGCTAATTTTCTTTCCCTTTTAAAGTTTAAAGATGTTTATTCTCTTCAGAACAACCTTTGTGGTTTTTGTTCTTGAGCCTGTGAGGTCATGTATTATAAGTTATAGTGTCTATTTTAGCTAAGGTAATAAATGTAGGTCCCTTCAGAAACAATCAGTTAATAGGCCATGTGCATCAACATTCCATAAGTGCATTTTGTATCTGTAGACTGTATGGAGACAAGAACTAGTTATGTTTTATGGAACCGTGCAGTGACAGAAATTGTTAGAAATATCTGCTGTGCTTGAGACATTCTGGCTTTTTTTTTTCGGTACAGTTAAGGCCCCCCCCCCAAACACGGGCTGATAAAAACTGCAGAAAAATTAGTCTGCAGCTTATTGTCCCGTGTGTGGGGCCATCCGACGGGCTTCCCCAATCGAAATCTGGCCAAAAGTCGGGCAGATCTCAGTCAGGCAGGTTAAAGAATCCCGTCGGGATATCGGCCGCATCTGTGCATTTATGCGGTCCTGCGATCCGACCACCTGTATCGGATGCATTATGATCCAATCAATGGGCCCTAGGGCCAGGGCCGCCATTAGAAATCACGGGGCCCAGTATAACAAACTTTTCGGGGCCCATCCAAGCCCCACTCCAGATCCCGCCTTTTCCACACAACAGTTAAAAGACCACACAGACATCAGTACTAAAAAAGGTAACCCCCCCCCACACAAGTTATAAAAAGCTATTGATGGTCAGGGCCCCCTTATAAGTTAAAAAAAAAAAAAAAAAAAAACCTGTGGTGCCAGGTCCTCTTAAACATTTTTGTATAAATTTGTTGTCAAGGCCCCCCTACAAGTTTGAAAAAAAAAGAATTGGTGACCAGGGCCCCCTATAAGTTAAAAAACAAAACAGAAAAACAGTGGCACCAGGGCCCTCTTACAAGTTTAAAAAAAAAATTGGGACCCCAAAGAATATTTTTTAAACAAAAGCATTGGTGGCAGGGGCCTATAGAATATTAAAATACATTGATTAAAAAAAATAAAAAAAAACACAAATTGGTGTTCAGTAGAATTCAACTCATGGCTTTAGTAGAATTGAACTCATGGCTTCAGGACTTCAACTTCGCCTCCTTTCGTGACTTTGGGACTTTTCGCGCTTCAGAACTTAAATTCTTTGAATTTTGGTCTTTTTGGGAGTTTGCTTCGGCTATTTTCGTGTCTTCGGGTCTTTTCGCCACTTCGGGAGTTCATCTTCGGCTGTTTTCGTGGCTTTGGGTTTTTTTGCCGCTTCGGGACTTCGGCTGTTCGGGTTTTCGGCATTTTGCTTGTTCTGGACTTCGGAAATGGGTGCACGGCTTTGGCGCTGTCAAGTGCAGCACTGTTGGGGCCCCCCTTCAGGCCGGGGCCCGGGACACTTGTACCCCCTGTTCCCCTTGATGGCGGCAATGCCTAGGGCCTACGTACGGATTAGCCCAATATTGCCCACCTCAATGTGGGCATATTAGCGAGCGGATTTCTAAGTCTATGGCCACCTTTAGATTGAATCTACATATGCATATTTTTCTTGCAATGCAATTTCTGCTGGTGCTTTTTCTTTAATCAATCATGTACAAGATCACAAGACTTGTGCCTGGTTTAATATGCACAGTGCAGTTTATTTTTCTAATCTGTTTTAGGTTGCATAATAAATCATATGAAACGTGTCTCACAGGCTGGTGGAAGTATTCATTTAATAGCTGGAGGGCTCAAAATAGGCGCTGTTTAACCCTTATTCCAACATGTATTTCATATCATTTAAGTGATGAGGTATCTAGATAGAATTTTAAGTACATGTTGAAATTAAGGTTAAATATGGACCTTTCTATATATCTTCTGTTCACAATATCATTAATACATTGCATTTGATCATCTTTAGACAAAGCTTGTAAAAACTTAACATTCCTGGAAAATATGGACATTTGGCAGATATGCCAAAGAAGACAAAGCTTTACTACTTTCCTGAAGACTATACTTTCCCAATAAAAGTCTAACCAACAGACCATTTGTATCCTGATAAGTAACCAATCAAAAATCTTGTGAAATTAGGATGGCTGTAAATATTGTCTTTTAATGTTATATCTCCAGCCACCATTCTGTGATGTAAGCGCATTCTCTGATCACCTGACAGGAAGTAGTGTACACTCAATCAGGTAGATTTTGGGTGAAAGATACAATTCTGTTCATTCATGGCTGAAGTAACCTGGCATATGTGAGAACAGTGCCAAAGGGGCAGTGGACTGTTTGAAAGATCGGGTATTTTATGTGGTATTTTTATAGACGTCATTAGTGGTATAGTTTTCCACTAATGGTGGGCAAATTTCCCTCAGTGCAATAGCTCATGAAAACCAGTTAGAGATTTCAGTGTTCTGCCTACAGCAGAGTGACGAAAGCTGACTGGTTGCTATGAGTTACCGCTCTGCAGTAGATTTGCCCTATGTTATATACATCTTTTTATTTCTAAGAATTTAAAATTTCCTTCTTCTTAGGATATTGATATGACCACAGGTGATAATGTAGAGCCTCAAAACTTACATTAGGGTGTATTGGATATTTTAAAAATATTTCAGGATATTTTCAGAAATTAACGGCATGCCTCTATAAACGATTTTCCAGTGGCTTCTGTTCTCCAGGTTGGAAGAACTGCTTAACATGTTAAAAAGAAAATAAGACATTGAGTGTCAATGTTGCCATTTTGATGTCATTTCTGTTCCAAGTGGTTCCTAGTTACCATAGAGATCAATGTAATTTCACTTAAGTTTCAGAAATGACAAGAATATACCGTGTAAGGGAATGAACATGCTGCAGATAGGAAATTTGAACTCAACAGTGTTCATTCAGATAATGGCTACTTGAAAGTTGCCTGAACTAGATGCGAGTTCCCTTGGAGCTAACTATAAGAGAGCCATGCCAGCTCTTTGTAAGAAATGGACTGGAGAAGCGAAAGTGGGGAGAATTCATATATCAGGGTTCATTGTACAACCCTCCAGCTCAACTACAACACATACTCCAATAGCTGCCATTGTTTGTCTGTTTTCTTTGTTCGTTCTACATAAGGCACCACTGTGATTGTTCCCATAGCAAATGCCCTCTCTGCCCTACCTTAAAACTATCAGAATGTATCCATCTATGAAACCATTTTATTGCTTTTTGCCATGCTTTACAAAATTTGTTGCCAATTATTCAGCAAGATTACTTGTCTATGGAGGATTACTACAATATGTAGTGCTAATTACTTTTATTGTAGCTTACTAATGACGCGCCTTTCGATGCCCTGAATCCTGCTGTCAAACAGCATGTATCCTCCAGAGCCAGGTTCCTGGCACTCTGTAATATGGCTGTTTCTGAATAGGAATGGCAGACAATGTTATCAGTCAGCTACAGTCTGAGAAAGTGAATCTAAATATTAGAATTCTGAGATCAAGAGGTATGGGAAAACACAATGCTTCTAAAGCTGGCCACAGACGCAAAGATCCGATCGTACGAATCAACGTAATATCGGACTTCCCGATCTGCCACTAACCATTCAGATCAAATAAAGTAGAACAGAACAGATCAGCCGATGTTCTGCCCCTGACAACAATCGTATGAAAGCTATGTCCGACCAAAGCTGGTGACAGGCTCCCTCTGAAAATCGTACGATCGGCAATACATGCAGAGATATTACTCGCAGCTGAAATAAAACTTTTAACCTGTCCAATCGACTGATCTCCGCTTGACGAAAAATGTCGAGACTCTCCACACACGGTCCAAAAATCGTACGAATCCTCAAATCGTACGATCAGATCTTTGCGTCTATGGCCAGCTTTACTATAGATAAAAAAAAGTTGGGATCTTTGACTGCTATTTATTTATTTTTTTTGCTCCTTGAAGATTGAGATTTCTTCAGTTACATAGTCTTAGGGTCCAGCCACACGGGCAGATTCTTCAGGCGACAAATCTCCTTTTCTTCGCGGCAACTAATCTCCCTGATCTGCCTTCTGCCGGCTAAAATGTAAATTGCCTGCGGGCAGGCACACGGAGTTCTTTGTTTTCCGAAGTTGCCTGAAGTTTCCTCGTGAGGCAATGTCGGGCAACTTTGGAAAACAAAGCTCTCCGTGTGCCTGCCCCCAGGCGATTTACATTTTGGCCGGCGGAAGACAGTGGTAGGCTGATTGGTAGACTGAGGGTAGATTAGTCGCTGCATGGAAGAGGAGATTTGTAGCCTGGTGACTAATTTCCCCGAATCTGCCCGTGTGGCCAGACCCTTACTGTGTTACTGATTAACAAAACACATTGCAGTTAGACCCTTCCTTAAACCCTTCTACTGAACATATGTCCATAGGCGTCCAGAAAATGAAAATGGTCTTTAGACATTTGCAAATAATTGCGCTGTGTCTTTACCATATGTGGATCTGACCTATTTAGGTGTCCACTATGTGTTTGAAGCTTTAGAGGGACAAGACAACCAAGAAGTATAACTAGGACCTGTTTAATACAGCAGACATAAGGCTTTCATCCAAAATCCATTTTGCTTCAAGAGAACATAAGATGGTTTAGTAAATGTTTAAAGGAACAGTAACACCAAAAAGTTTGTGTTTGTTTGTAATATACTGTTACCCTGCACTGGTAAAACGGGTGTGTTTGCTTCAGAAACACAACTATAGTTTATAAAAATAGATAAGTTCTTAGTGATACTGACTAAAATTTTTTTCAAAATATGAATCTACATTAAAAGTTACCTATAGGTCATGTTTATAATTTTTCGCTGATAGTTTTGTTTTTTTAAGTAATTGTCACGTGAAGTTCCTAAACCTGACTGTTTAACCGTATACTGCGGTGTATCCTGTGACATAAGGCTTCATCCAAAACCCATTTTGCTTCAAGATGACATAGCGTGGTTTTGTAAAAAATGTGGTTAAACAATTGTCACTGGCAAAAATTATCGATCATCTCAAGAACACTGCTTTTCATTTCTGGAACCATGGTTACATATTTGTGCTTTTGCACAGTTTCCCTAGCTCACAGCCATAGTGGAAACCCAAGTAAAGAGTTTGGTTTTATTTGTTATTCTCTCTTAATGTAGGAGCATAAACATCTTAATCAAAACGGGGCAAACTGTAAATGGAAGTTTACATTTTCAGATATAAAGTACTACAAGCTTGAGGCCATTATACTTCTTTAAACACAGCAATACAATTATCATTGCATTCAAAAGACTTAAAAATTTTTTTTTGCTGCATCAGACTAGCAATTGATGAGGAATTAATTGATCAGGGAGTAAATGTTTATATTTTGTAAGTAAAAGAAGCTTTAAAATGAAATACAATCTTGTGGTTTGTTTTTGTTTTTTGTCTAAAACCCACCTTACTGTATCTAAAAAATATATCTTGCAGCAAATACACAAGTTAATTTTGGAAAATGAGTTTATGCATGTATGAATTTAAGGGCTACATAAGTTGTCTTGCCCATTTTTGGCAATTTACAGGTTGGCAAATTTGGTGCCACCACAAACTAAATTCTTGTATTTGTAATTAAAAAAAAATAAATTAAAACTATTCCTAGTCTTTAATTTGATCAACCAAACTTATGGGTTCTATACAAAGATCCAACACACACCTTTTCTGATTTCATCTTTAAAAATGATGGTTCATTTAGGTTTTAGATTGTAAGTCCCTTGTCTCTTTGGCACAAAGTGTCTTATATTTATTGTAATTGTACTTTGTATTTATTTGAATGTTTTACTGTAATGACCCCTGTGTGTTCTATTAATTTATCATTCTGCTGTATAGTGCTATGTACATGAGTAGCACGATTTAAATAAAATACACACCATACATACATACTTAGGGATGCAATGAATCCAGCATTCGGTTCAGTATTTGGCCAGGATTCAGCCCTTTTCAGCAGGATTCGTCTGAGATGACCGAAATGAGATTGTTGATAAATGGGCATTCCCATATCTGTTTAAAGGAACAGTAACATCAAAAAATTAATGCAGTGTTGCCCTGTGCTGGTAAAACTGCTGTTTGCTTCAGAAACACTTCTATTGTTTATAAATAAGTTGCTGTAGCAATGGGGGCAGCCATTCAAAGGCTCAGGTTACACAGCAGATAAGTTCTGTAGAGTTCTATTTAACCTGTGCCATATAGCCTTATTTCAATTTCCGCCACTGCTACTTAAAAGCTTGTTTATATGAACTATAGTAGTGTTTCCTAAGCAAACAGATATCTTTACCAGTGCAGGGCAATAGTACATGATATTAATTTAAAACACTTATTTTTTCATGTTACTGTTCCTTTAAGGGCAGAGTGAATCCTTGAATATTACTGCCTACAGTACTTTAAGTAAATTGTAATTTGAACAAGGTCTTCAATGTATCCTCATACCCTGTGATTGAATTGCCAGTGCTTGGATAACTTTTGCTTTTTATCCTACAGTGAGAAGTTATATTCTACAATAATTTGCTGTGTACATAAGTAGCACTATAAAAATGAAAACATATACTGTATACACCTTTTAACCAGCTTTTCATTTTTTAGGACACTCAAAAGGCAAAACAGTTTCTGCCCTTCTTGCAGAGAGCTGGTCGCTCTGAAGCAGTTGTAGAGTATGTTTTCAGTGGGTCCAGACTCAAGTTGTATATGCCAAAGGAAACCTGCCTTATCACCTTCCTCCTGGCTGGTAAGTACACACTTTGTGGAGTCCCCATGCGTGACCAGCAGCTACACATAACTGTACAGCTCACCTGTTAGAATGTGTTCAGGATGAGACATTTTGGTATAAAGCTCCAGAGTTGCTATTAAGCTGGCCATAGACGCAAAGATCCGAACGTACGAATCAATGTACGATCGGACTTTCCCATCTCCCGACCCATCACTAACCATTCAGATCAAAGTCTTCCCATTCCGACCAAATAAAGTAGTTAAAGAACAGATCAGCCGATGTTCTGCCCCTGACAGCAATCGTACGTTAGACAAAGTTAGTGATAGTCTCCCACTGAAAATCGTACGATCGGCAATACACGCAGAGATATTATCGGCAGCCGACAGAAATTTTCTAACCTTTCCGATCGACCAAACGACCGATCTCCGCCGGGCGAAAAATGTCGGGGCTCTCCACACACAGTCCGAAAATCGTACGAATCCACGATTCGTATGATCGGATCGTTGCGTCTATGGCCAGCTTAAGTGCCTTTTTGATCTAATCTCTGGTGACTTATCACCATAAACAAAATTGCTGAAGAGCAATTGTACTCTTTACCATAGCAATCCTGCCTCCACACATCTATGTGAGGTGTAGGGAAAAGTGTGGTGGGTAAGGTGTGGCAGCATTGGATGAACCAGAAGTTGACCCTAGGTTATAGTGACACTATGTCTTATACAGTGCTCATAAAATGAAGACTTTTTTTTGTAGTAATGTAATTCTATTTATTGGATAACTGATAAATGTAAGAATGCAAGTTCTGTCAAAATCTTGTGCATTCTTAAATATGTTATCCAATAAAAAGAATCACAATACCACAAAAATATTTCTTTTTCTGAACTATGGCTAACATGGAGCAACATACTACTGCATATTTACTTCCTTTCTGACAATTAAAAAATCAAAAATCAGGGAGCACTGTTTAAATCAAAAGTTCAATAATCATTGCAGGTGGTATTGCTAGACAACAATTGAATGTATTTGCTCCTGTAAAAATTAGTTGCGTTTTTTTAGGCCAAGTGGAAATATTTTGCAATGTTTTTGTATATGATAAAAAGGCATCTTCATTTAATGTTGTCTTTTAATGCTTAACCACTATAAACTTGGACGTTATTATGTTTTGATCATCTTGACACAAAATAGCATTATTTCCTTCACATTCAAATTCAACATTATCTCACCGTTTGACTGCATATTTTATATCTTATTAGATGCAAAGTTTTCTCACCACCTTATTCTAGTTAACCGTGCATTGTGCTGGTTGTTATGCTCTATTAAATCTTAGCCTTTTAAAATCTGTCTTCCGATTATATAAATGTTCATATGTGGATGTATATAGCTGCATATATACGGTTTATTGAAAGAAAACATTTTCAACATAGAGTTCTGGTTTACTATTAAACAATTCAAAGATAAGATATCTAAAATAATGGCTGTACCAATCTGGTTGGGGGGGCTAGCATTTACTCACCAATGAATGCCTTAAACTTTATTACTGTTTTGAAATTATCTGTCCTGAAATGTACTATTCTGTTACTATGACGTTTTGTCTGGGCCTAGACAAAGCAGCTAGTTGGTGAATACCTTTTATTAAAAGATTCATGGCAAAGTGGGATAACTGGATGCCATCTGCTACATGTTGCTAATCGGTACATTGACAGGATTCTCTGGTAGGAGAGGGGTTAAACTACAACACACTTCGGCAGGCTCTACGGGAAGCCATTTTATTCCTTGCTGTGTTTTTATGTATATTTGATATTTCTTAACCAGCCATGACCAGGAACCTGTTTCATGTCCCAGGATAATTTCCAGTTTATTTACCAGGAATGCATTGTTGTTGCTCATCCACTGTGTCATGTATCAGTGTTGTTTTATTTGCAAGGTCAAACATATCTGCACGTGTTCTCTGCTCTCCTGTCAGCCTTCCATGTGTGCTGCACTTTTTGAATGGTTTAAGATGCAATATGAGAAAAATATGTGCTGCTTCTGCGTGCTAAAGGAAATTGAGGCAAACTTGACAATTTAAAACCGTTTCGTTGACCTCCGTGCCCATACCAGGAGCTCGTTCCTAAGAAAATACTATTCTATCCCACAACTGGCGTGCCCACACCTGCACCTTTGTTGGTGGGAAATAATTTTTCTATGATAGGTGCCCTTAAGTGATGTTTCTCCAAATCTAGAATTTATAAAAAGTGAAATAATTAACTGCCAATACTATTTTGATTACTTATCCAAACAAGACTGGGATGCCTAATGTTTTTGAGATCATTTCTCCTTAAAGTAATAGTACCTGGGTCCATGTTATCTTTCATGGAGTTTGAGGTAAATGTCTGGCATTGTTGGTACAGGCAGCTAATGACCTGAAAGTGATGTAATGTGTACCCCATCCCTTATTGCCCTTAGCCTTTAGCTTGAGCAACTGCAATACATTGCCAGTGATGAAAAATAAAATGAATAAAAAACTTTGCAATATGTTTAAATGGAACAATCACCTGTTATACGGAGAACAAAATATGTCTTCTGCAATTACTGAATGACCAGATGTATTTATTTGTACAGTATGATACCTGTCAAAGATACTTGTCCCAACTTGTTGCCAACTAAAGTTTTAGCTCAGTCTTGAGAAACCTTCCAGAGGAGATGCTAGGATTTTGAATAGCATAGAATTTATTTAGGGGTTTAACTACAAAGGAATCGGAAGAACCTGCAGCTGCAGAGGGCCCAGGAGGTATAGGGGCCCCATTAGGCCCTAATTCATATAGAAGTTAAATATTGGTAAAACAGGCCAATCTCTAGACATTTTGTGGCCTGAAAAATAATTTGCTGTGGGACCCATTAATATCTAGTTACGCCACTGCATTTACTGCTTTAAAAAGCAAACCCCTATCCTATGATGTTTTTTGCAGTCCTTTTTATTTGTGTACTGTGTATCGCATGTGTTTAATATATAGTATCTACTGCTTCCTCAGTACTTCTTCATACACACTATATGGCCAACAGGATATTAACAGCCCTTCTAATTCGGAGAATTGACTTGTTGCTAACACAAGTGTATAATTTAGAAATACTGTCTTAAACTCACTGCACAAAGTGAAAACAATACTTAGACTGCCAGTGCACATTGATTTCCCAATCAATAATGAACCAAATTGTATAACCTTTATGAAACCAATTAAACCATTCCTTGCTATTATAAGGCCACTATCAAACATTGCATAAGGCAACCAGTGGCTCATGAGCAATATGTTGCTCACCAACCCTTTGGGTGTTGCTCCCAGTTACCTAAAAGCAGGTGCTTATTTTTTTAATTTCTGGCTTGAAGTGAAGTTTTGGTTGCAATAAAACCCAGGCATAATGCCAAATAGAGCCTCCCACAGGCTGCCAGTTTGCATAGGGCTACCAAATGGCCATCGCAGCACTTATTTTGCACCACCCAGGAACATTGTTAGTGCCTGCATTGCTCCCGAACTCTTTCAATCTGAATATTGCTCATGGGTAAAAAAAAAGTTAGGGGACCCCTGCTATAGATAAAACCACATGTCTTATTTTATTTAAACATCTTTAAAATAGTACTTCCCTAAAAAAAAACATGAATTGGCAAAAAAAAAACAAAAACCTACCCACTATTAGCAATGTGCTACTAATTAGTGCTGATAGATAAGGGATAGAACTTTTAAATTCATTACTGTGGTTAAAAACTGTGCTTGGGTTATACCACATCACTACTAATTAGAAGTTGGTTTTCATTTTTTATTTGTGGTTTTTATTCAGCTGCTTTCCAGTTTGCAATGTCAGCAATCTGATTGCTAGGGTAAAATTACCCTAGCAACCGTGCACTGAATATGAATAGGCAAGAACCTGAATTGAAAGATGATTAATAAAAAATATCAATGGCAATACATTTATAGCTTTACAGAGCATTAGATTTTAGATGGGGTCAGTGACCCCCTTTTGATAAATGGAAAGAGTCAGAAGAAATAGGCAAACAATTAAAACTATAAAAAAATAATAATGAAGACCAAAAAGTTGCTTTAGGCTTTGCCATTCATTATCTTAAAGGCGAACAACAAACAATACATGGGGCGCTCCATTCGATGCCTGAAAGATAGAATAGGAGAGCACATTAGGGAATTGAAAAAAAAAGGTAAACACTTCTTATGTTCAACCAGGGGCACACAAGTTCTGGGTGTAAAAATCATTGAACAGGTGAAGATTTCTGTGAGAGGAGGTGACACTTTACGCCTCTTGAACCTAGGAGAAGCAGAGAAGCACACTGGATACTAGAACACCAAAAGGTTTAAAGACAAGACATGATCTTATGTACCTTTATTGACACAATAGACAAGAGCTAGAATAGGCCTTAAGAACGTTATTATATACAATAAGAGGGAAAGGGTTTCCTTCTCTTTTAAGGGAGTTACTCTGGAAACGCGTAAGGTGATGTTGGTCAGTGACCTGTTGGAATAAATCACCTTTCTTATTTAACCAGAGTGACACTTATTCTTTGAGCAAAGACTTTTACGGCCCCCACGCACGGGCCAATAAAAGCTAACAGATTTTCTGCAGCTTATTGGGCAGTGCAGGGACGGCACTAGGGGTAGGCAGAAGAGGCACGTGCCTAGGACGCAAAGGCAGAGGGGCACCAGGCATGTACCTCTTCTGACGCCTTCCCCTAGTTCGGACCGGTTTGTCAAGAAGCTCTGGTAGCCGGTCACGCTCGCACTTCCTCAGTGCTTGCACTGTTCCGCGCATGCACAACAACGCTTCCTCAACGATTGCGCACTTCTACGCATGCGCAAGTGGGGGGGTGTAGGCTGCCAGGTTGCTTAGGGCGCCTGCCTTTCTTGGCCCGGCACTGGGGCCATCTTATGGCTTACCTGTTTGAAAGTTGGCCAGATGTTGATCCGGCAGATTTAAGAATCCCATCTGATCTGACCGCCTAGTGTTATCCACTTTGTGATCTGATCATTGGGCCCTAGGGCCCACAATCGCCCCGCTCTAGGTGGGCATAACGTGTAGAGATCCACTCGGTCACCATATAAGCTGATCTCTATGTATGACCAGTTTTACAATCATTTCTGCTATCCTGGCACACAGCTGCAAACTAGACTCTAGTTGTCTGTTTTTTTCCCTGCGCAATCATTTACTCATTTCTGCATGCACATTGTTTCCCTCTGGGCACAAAGCAAAGATGAAGAAGGGGCAAAGGGATTTGTGCAGTCAGCTGCTGACTTTACTTACGTGGTTAGGGTGTTGGTAAATTATTTAATTCCATCTTTGCCTTTTCATCTCTGCATAGATCAGTTTTTGTATTACAAATTCCTGGCATTTAAGTTCAGTCAGAAAATGTGCTCAGAGCATTGTTTAAATTGAGGATGGACTGTATGGGATTTACTGTTCATGGACAAGGCCTGTTTAAAAACAGATCGTTTTATAAACACAAATTTATCTTATTTAATTTTCAGGGCCATGCCAGAAAAACTGTGTTTTAAGCTTATGGCATGTACAGTTAGGTCCATAAATATTTGGACAGACTTTTTTTTTCTAATTTTGGTTCTGTACATTCACATGAAGTGATTGTGTTAAAAAAAGGCTTTAGTTCCTCACATTTTTATGCAATCTTTTTGTTCAACCAATGTAAAGAGCTAAAATTAGAAAAAAATTTGTCCAGATATTTATGGACCTAACTTTATATACCTCCCAACATTTGAAAAATGTATAGAGGGACAAAAACATTAGCTGCGCTGTATGCAGTGAAAATGTTTGGACCACATCCATTTATGGACACACCCCATACTTACTATGCCGTTTTACAAAATTTGGCAGGTTATGAAAGGTTAGGGCCATGTTTTGAGTTATAATAGTTTTGCTAATTAAGCTGAAAATGTCCTTTAAGCTGTGAATCACAGTTTCCCCAAGAGACTTGCTTATCTTAAGGTGTAAAGGGTAAAAATGTATCGAAGTTTAACTGCTTAGTGTTCTGGGCTCCCTGCCAAAAAGCCTCTTATTTGAATTAAGTTTCAGAAACTTTGTATCTTTTTCTAACGTCAGTGCAGGAGATCAGAGACTTGAGACATTTTAGTAAGAAACCTGGGACTGCGGGCTGAGCTGTCAAAATCTGGACTGTCCCGCAGAAAACGGGACAGTTAGGAGGTATGCAAGTAAGGCTTTTTTCAGTTGCCCTTCTTAGGCCACATAACCTTGCTTTATCTTGTCAGAAAGAAATTCAGCATTTTGTGGAGCTAAACATTCGTATGCCATCAGTGATACAAATGACACTCTTCTCTGAAACTATTCTCAGCATTTCTGCATGCTCCTTGGAAATCCATACAAGCATAGGCTTTAAAATAAAAAAATTCTATTTACGCCTGCTTAGTAAACTGTGGAGGCAAAAAATACCTGTTCTCTGTTCATTAATAACATAGTGCAGCAATCCAAAGCAAAAATCTGCTTTCATTGTGTAGCTGCCAGTAAACTGATCAGTGCTAATTGCTCTTTGGGTGCTGTAAGTTACTTCATCGGTGCAATTTATAGCATCTGTTTTAAGTAAATGCATGCATGCAATTTAACTAATCGTCTAAGACTGTCCAGCTGGAGGCCTGAGGGCAAATATGGACCACCAGGTGTTTAATGGTCCCCTAGCCGGCCAAGAGTACTACAGACCTTTGAATTCCGAAGAACGTTAGGGTAATTAAACATGGGCATTTTAAACAACATTTCCTTACAGTGGTTTCTGTGCTTTCTGACAGATGGGGGACTCAATTTTCAGAGGCTTCTCTCTGGGGACTGTACTGACAGGAGCACATATGACTGTTTAAAAAAGATAATATTGGATTTGCAGGGTATTGTGTGTTTGACGTTTACAAGCATTCTCATTGGAACAATCCAAGACTTGGTTAAATTAACCCTTGCATTCCTACGTAGTAGAACTCACAACAAAGCCACCACATGGGAACAGAATGTCACCGATTTTTATTTTTTCAACTGCCTGCTTCCTGAGTAGAAGGTATACATGTGACAGCCTCTGAGTAGAGTTTTAAATGACTGCTCTATATCTTAAAAAACAAAACCTAATTAAATTGCTGGTTTTATTGGAACGTTTCTCTTACTGATCTTTTACTCTGTTATACTGAATGTATCCATACACATACTTCACCATAAATATTGAATAATGTATAGTAATTGTTAGCAGTAAAAGGAGCTATTAACTGTAAAGATTGGAGAAAGTGTTATAAACAGGAGCTTTCAGTGATTTTTATTTTTTAGGTTCTTTTTATTGTATATTGCACAGACACACTAAAGGCAAGCATCACATCCAACAGTTGGACACGTGTAGTTTGTACCTGTGATTTCACGTTCAGTTCCAGAAAAGTTCAGTATAAGGGGTGAAAGGCACTAGCCTAGCCATACGCCAGCAATTAATCCAAATGTAGAAAAAATGCCAATACCTTAGTATGCTGCCACAGGGGTGATCCCAATTTATTGCATAGTACTGCCAGACACTGCAGTTACAAATGTTTCGGGAACGTTTGATTGTAACTGTATTGTCTGGCAGCACTATGGAATAAATTGGGATCACCCCTGTTGCAGCATACTAAGGTATTGGCATTTTTTCTACATTTGGATTTCACGTTCAGTGCCATTATCCTCGGCACACCCGACACGTTGCATGCATGTCACCGAATGGCGACGTCTCGGACAACAGTGCACGGTGGAGTTCAGCCCTTAGAAGTGCGTGTGTGTGCCAGGCCTAAATGAAGCTCTTTTCCCCACTGAATGAGTGAAGTGCACCATATGAGTCCCTGCAGTCTACTTTCTCTGTAAGTATGTCTGCATGTGCGTTCGTTTCCTGCTTTGACCTGACCTTGCAATCCTTCAGTACACCTACAAGCTAACCTTACCCTTTTTGTAGAATGAATAGTGCAGTTTTCTGAAATAACAGAAGCATTTGTTCGTGGAATAGATTTTGTGCCGGACATACTTTTTTTCCTATTGCTTTAATTAGGAAATATCTGTAGGGACCCATTAATGTGCCCCTATGGCTTTAAATGCCTATACTTCCTCGTTCTCCTATTTTCTGGACAGAGGCCCATGTATCTAGTTATAATTTACATAGCAGAGTTATTGGCCAAGAGGGGTTATGACCACTTCCTGTCACACTTTAATAGTGTTTGGAAAGTGTCTTCCTCTTTTGCTCCTGGTGTCTGACTCTGATGGATGTTTCCAGAGAGCCTGGTTACACCAAGGCACAGTAAAGCGGAGTTGCCCTTAAGGGACCAGTACCTCTAGAGAGATAAGTTGGGGGGGGGGGGCAGGGGCGCCATGAACTAAGCTATTTAGTGACAGGATTACTATCTGTTAGTACTCTCCAGGAGAGTAAGATAGTGAGGGGAGAGAGCAGCTTTGTGCTCCATCAAGCAGGTGTAGCAGGGAGTAGCTTCCCTAGGCTGTCAGATTGTCTACAGTTGAGGGACCACAGTGGATAGGGTGTTGGGCTTTAGGTTCTCCTCCCTGACCACTACATTGGGTGAGATCTAGACCACGTGTGAAGTATTTCTACCTGGAGGTATGCTGTACTGCCTTGACTACAGCCTCAGGGGATCTGAATGCTGTTAGCTCTGATATACTGTCCTAGCCTTGTGCATATCTATTCTGTCTTTATGCACTGTAAGTAACCCTTTGGATCATTTCTCTCTGACAAATAAAATATTCTGTTCTGTTTGATTTGCAAGAACCTCCTGGGCCTGCTTCTTTATTCATTTTATGCACAGTAGCCTTTGGGAATTTTAGTTGAACTACACCACATTTTCAGTTTCTTCCACTTTGCAAATTCCCAGCCTTCACTGTAACCCATGCTCCAGTATACTAGCTGGTTGTTAACCCCTGTGTTAGATTACACACACAGTACACTAGGCACACATTTAAAGGAAAACTATACCCCCAAAATGAACACTTAAGCAACAGTTCATATCATATTAAGTTGCATATTAAAGAATCTTACCAAACTGGAATATATATTTAAGTAAATATTGCCCTTTTACATGTCTTGCCTTGAGCCACCATTTCATGATAGTCTGTGTGCTGCCTCAGAGATCACCTGACCAGAAATACTTCAACTCTAACTGTAACAGGAAGAAGTGTGGAAGCAAAAGACACAACACTGTCTGTTAATTAGCTCATGTGACCTAACATGTATGGTTTGTTGGTATGGTTGTGAGTACAGTGAATCCTACGATCCCAGGGGGCGGCCCTTATTTTTTAAAATGGCAATTTTCTATTTATGATTACCCAATGGCACATACTACTAGAGAAGTATATTATTATGAAAATGGTTTATTTACATAAAGCAGGGTTTTACATATGAGCTGTTTTATGCAATATCTTTTTATAGAGACCTACATTGTTTGGGGGGTATAGTTTTCCTTTAAAGCACTTTACTACAGTGTGATATGAATTTTAGATTGTAAGCTTCACAGAGGCTGATATAAATGATGCAAAATCCCTGTAAAAGCGTGTGCTTTATAATGGCACCAGCATATATACTGTTTTACAGAGGTTTTTCAGAGTTCTATGCTTGTCTTATTGTAATGCAATAGTCTTTCAGCAGCAGAGGACAAAATCCATTTAAGAGAAGGAGCAGCTTCATAATTTGCTCTGCAGTGCCAGTGTCTGGTTGTTTATACATGCATAGTTTCACCCATTGTTTTGCTACTACGCTTTAACACATGCGCTTCCATACCAATGAACCCAGATAGCTATTGGGTTCATTCAGTGAATGATGTTCATTTGTACAGCAAGATGGAAATTCCCAGCTGGAAATTCCCAGCTGACTGCCCCTGCCACAGCAAGTGACACAATTAGAAGAGGTGCATGTTTAGGAGAGATTCTTGCACTCTCATGGCAGTACTTATCATTGAGAATTTGGTATGATTATTTTGCCTATGTATCATTTATAATGACCTGATACAAATTCCTTTTGCTAGCAATAATTATCTTGCATTTTACTGCATATTCTACTAAAGGGGATGACATGAAATGTTCCAAATTTCGCGACACTTATTACAAAAACTTCCAGCAGAACATATTAGTGTAGATTTAAAACCGTATCTAAAGCTGATGGGAAGGCTTTGCCACCCCAGGGGATTGCAGAACTACGCCTTTCAGCATCCTTTGGCTGAGGCAATGCAGTTTGTTAAAACGACATATATCTGTGCAATAACTGATACCTTTAATTAACATGTTTCCTGAAGAGTCTGTTAAATATTGCCAGTGATTCATCATTGGCATCTACAGCCGAAAAATAATTAGCCCATCTCTATTGTAGATGCCTTCTGCCACTGATTCAGTTTAGTTGTAGGTAAGGATGACTTGCTAATCAGCAGCTGTGCCATGCTCCCATGTTGCTGTGTATAGGGCCATGCTTCCTGTAACTGCCAGCAGGTGTACATACTAGGAGTTGTGTTGCTCCCCAGCCTCCTTCCTGTTGCTATGAGTTGATTTTGCAATGACATTCCAGTTTTTCTTTGTGCGCCCCCCCCTCCTTCTTCCTCCCAGCTTCCAAGTGTGACTCATTCATTGGTAATAGAATTCAGTACTGTATCTGCATTCTAAATGAAAGTCTTGTAATTCAATTAAGGAGAACCCAGCGAGTTTCCCTCGGTTTCAATGCAGTTTTGCAGAATAATATGTCTTCTGTCGTCAATATAGCCTCTTGGCTTTTTTACTGGAGTGCTTTCTTAAATTTTGTGAGGTGTGATATTTTTTTACTTATTTTTAATTCTGAATATAGTTTTAATGGTGATTCTAAAGAATATTAAAAAGTTTTGACTGAAAATTGCAGTGTATTTGTAACAATACGTTTTGACCTACCGTAAAAATTATTGTTACTATTGTTATTATTGTTACTATTGTTATTATTGTTACCTTCTATCAGTGTAAAAATTGCTGTTGTTTTTTTTAGCCAGGCCAAGAGGTTCTTGCACCTCTGTTAGCTGCTCACTACTATAGCCCCCCCCCCCACAGTTTACATGCTCCTATTCCTCCTAAGGAACTAGTAAGCCAGGACTAGAGCAGGAGTGCAATATATCCATTATTTATTTTAATTTAGGCCCCCCTCCACCCAGGTTATGCACCGAGTAGCTGATTCTTGTGCCTACACCTAGTTGCAGTCCTGCTGTCATAACCTGCTAACTCTAAAATGCAGCGGTGTGTACAAGCATCTCCTACTTTTCATTTTAAGAGTGGTGTATTTGAGAGATTTGTGCCTTCCTACAGAACCACAAATTACATAAATGCCCTATGTGCTATTATCCTAAATATCATTTTCTTAGTCAACGTTGTGATATTTGGTTTTCTGGTCTCTTCATCAAAGAGAGCTGAAGACATAAAATTCTTTTTAATAAGGTGATAGACTTTCCATAAGAGGGAATCCCTGCTTCTGTTCTGTGTTTATCAGATGTGGATTTAGAAAAGAGTGCTTTGATACCTACTAATGGGCAGCTTTGGGCCACTCCCGAGTTGCTAGATGTTATATTTAATTCTAGTTTCCATGGAAACTAACCTCATTGCATTCTCCCTAATCACAGGTCTGCTTAATATGAATTAAGTTAAGAAAAAGACTAATTCCCACAATACGTCACTTACACACATTTATATTTAGAATAGTTGATACATTAGAGACTGTCTTTATTTAGCCAATCTTTATTTTTTAACTAACTTTAACTAGTAATTCTAATTAAATGCATATTCCCTGGCCTCCTTTTATTGGTAAATGCTCATGCTGCAGAAGTAAGTTTATGATTGTAAAATCGCAAGTCTCCATACCATTTGATAACTCATATGATGAGCCAGATGATTTACCTTTGTTAATAATTTTGTATGTTTGTCCATTATTTGCTTAATTGATGCCATTCAGAGGATAATTGGAGCCCAAGAAGTGGAGTGGTTGGTAGGGCAGGCAGAATGCTGACCTCACTAACAGTTTGGAAACCTCAACTTGTCTCTCTAACGTAACCTCTAACAGTTAAAGGTTATGTTAGAGAGGCAAGTTGAGGTTAAGTTGTGTGTGCATGCTGCTTATATATAGTGTTTCAGGGATATAGTGGTTGAGAAAGCCAATCCACACATGCGGATAAAAATAAAATCCAGCTTTATTTGAATATTAAAAACTGTGTGACCTCACCTCTGATGAAGTGCCAGAAGGAGGCATGAAACGTGTCAGGTGATCTAACATGTCATAGGGTAGGAGTACATCTGTTATGGATGCCTGTTTGTTGTTTATAATATTCAAATAAAGCTGGATTTTATTTTTATCCCCACGTGTGGATTGGTTTTCTCAACCACTATATCCCTGAAACATGTCTGCTGGAATGGAGACCAGTTAGAGGAGACCTACACACAGTGCAGGAAAGTCACAATAAAGTAGTGACCTCCTGGACGGGGACATGTGAGTTTTTTTCCCTAATCAAGTGCTTATATATAGTACTGTGTTTAATCTGATAGAATGTGTTATTAGCAGGATAATGGATGCATCTGATGAAATTACTATGAAGATTTTCATTCATCCAGGTTGTGGTATATTTAATAAGTAATTCTAAAACAACTGATAAGCAGATATACTGGTACAATACTGCCCTTAGATCACTTCTCCAGTATCACAACACCTTGCTTCCATCCAAAAGCCAGACAATGTAGCAATGTAGACACTTGATAAAGAGCAAGAGCTCGAAACATGTCGTGTTAGTGAATAAAGGCACCGCTCGCAGCAGATTAGCCTGCGCTTGTTTGTATCCACACCTACATATGAATTTCTAAAACTGGACTTGCTGAGTAATCTTTGACGATGTTTCACTACTCATCCGAGCAGCTTCTTGAGTTCAACATCTGATGAAATGTTTTATCAGTAGGATAATAGATGCCACAAGAGTGTTTGACTTGTCTCTTTACCCAGAAATTGCTCTACTTGCTTGTCAGTTGTGGGGGAAAAAGTATGCTAAGGGTAAGGTCACACCTGGAGAAGAGGCAATAAATCGCCGGGCAATTAAATCTCCCCGAATCTCCAGGTGTGACCTTACCCTTAGTCTTTCACAACAGAAGGTTATCACTGACTTACAAAACAAGTGGATACTCTGCTTTTATCTGGCACTGAAAGTTACAGGGCAACCTTCTAAACAATGTTATTCTGTAGTAAATGGATAAACCGATCTTCACACAGAAAAAACATTTCTTTGCTGTAAACTTGCAAGGCCCAATAATGAAAAGTACTGCAGTAGGTGATCATCTTAAGAGACAAAGAATGTGTATGCTATTATGTAAGGAACTAATAAAAATGCATGGGCAAATATACTGTCAAGCTAAGTGGAAATGGGATTGTTTAAAATACCTCTTCAAAAATTGCCTATACAATTTATGTGCTGCCTGTACTTGGATGAGTAAAACATAACGTACCTGTGTGTTTTCTCTTCTCTGTTTGAATATAATGTTCCATTTTAACTTAACTCTTTAATTACTGAATCTACAGCTTTGCCTGGTTAGCACTTTTACGGTTTGCTAAAAACGTTTGCAAAGTACATGAAATAAACTTCTGTGCAATTGTCCTTTAAAGGAGAACTAAACCCTGAAAATGAATGTGGCTAAAAATGCCATATTTTATATACTGAACTTGGCACTCGCCTAAAGTTTGTTTCTCGATAGCAGCAAAGTCTTAAAACTTCTCACAGATGGGTCACCATCTTGGAAAGTGGCTGTGACATGCACATGCTCAATGGGCTCAGAGCAGTTGTTGAGAAACAAATTTTATGGGTCATCACAAATTATCAAGCAGAAAATGAGATTGGCCTGTAACATATATTGATGCAAATAGGCTGATTATTAAATTCTGATGGTAGTTGCACTGGTTTCTGTGCTGCTGTATAGTAATTATCTGTATTACTAATCAGCCTTATATTGTGACATTTATATCCTACGTGAACGATATACTTTGAGTCGATCCCTAAGCTCAGTAAGTGATAGCAGCACAGAGCATGTGCAGTGAATCAGCAGAAAAGAAAACCTACTGGGGCATCTTGGAGGCACGTATTAGTTTACAAAAGATTCACATTTGCGAAGTGCCTATTTTTTAGCTCATATTAAGGTTGTCTGTCACTGTTAAAGGAAAACTATACCCCCCCAAACAATGTAGGTCTCTATTAAAAGATACTGAGTAAAACAGCTCATGTGTAAAACCCTGCTTCATGTAAATGAACCATTATCATAATAATATACTTTTTTAGTAGTATGTGCCATTGGGTAATCATAAATAGAAAATTGCCATTTTAAAAAAATAAGGGCCGCCCCCTGAGATCGTAAGATTCAATGTGCTCACATACAAACCACATGTAAGGTCACATGAGCCAATTAACAGACAGAGCTCTGCCTTTTGCTTCCTCACTTCTTCCTGTTACAGTTAATGTTGTAGTATTTCTGGTCAGGTGATCTCTGAGGCAGCACAGATAGAGTCACGAAATGGTGGTTCAAGGCAAGAGATGTAAAAGGGCAATATTTATGTAAATATATATTCCAGTTTGGTAAGATTCTTTAATATGTCATTCAATTTGATATAAACTATCTGTTGCTTAAGTATTCATTTTGGGGGTATAGTTTTCCTTTAAGGGATGTTTTGTAAGCAGTTCCAACTCCTAGTCCCTGCCCTCCTCAAATAACCCATTCAACAGGTTAAAGGCGAACTCACCCCCCCCCCCAAGAATAAAAGCCCCTACCTACTACCCTAGGTAGTCCCTTAAGGGCTTGCTCGCATATCGGTGCAGAGTAAAGAGTAAGCGCAGCCCTTCCTGATTTCTGGTCTTTCTGTAAGTGAGCGATATATTGGTGAATGCGCAATTGGAGCAGTCTTCCGGTTTGTAGAAACAGCACCAAAAGTGCAGGGTATTGCCGAAGGGAAGTAAGAAAACCCGAAGAAGGCTGAAGTTCTGGAAGATGGTGCCCATGAGCTCTGCTGTGCTTACTCTGCACCAATACGTGAGCAACTATTAGGGACAATTTCAGGGGTAACTATGCATGAGGGGAAGCAAGGAGGGGGCGGACTAGCTAGGGTAGTTGGTAGGGGATTTTCTTATTTCTCTTAAGCTTCAGCCATGTCTTATATTGTATTAATGGGCGGGGAGAGGTGACTTTCTCATTACATTAGTTTGTTTTTTTATTTTTGACTTTGTACAATGATAATTGTAACATTTTCTGAAGTAGCTACCTGAAGTCATATCTTCAAGGTGATATAAACACTGAGTATCTAGCTGTTTTTAAACTGTTGACTGCCAGGCACTGATTTTGTAGACCATTAACCTTGCTGGTTGTTCACCAATGGCATGTACAGTCTGACTCAATATGGAGTGCCAATACCATATGTTTCCTCATTTAGTTCATCCATTGTCTGCACATTCTGCCTGCTAATTACATTTTCCCTTCCTCATCATGCCCCCTGCAAATCAGTTTGGAGAAAGTCAATTAAGTAAAAATATGCAAAATGTTTAAACAAACATGCTACCCTATTGTTAATTTATTTGCAAATTGTAACGCTGTCACGGGTAGTCTCGCATGTATGGTAATATGTAGCTACATTATTGCCTTTGCCATTAGCCTTTCCAACACTGGAGAGTTGGCCTACATGTGTTTTACAGCTGGGAAAAGTCATATGCAGACAATTTAGGCTTCTTCTGACCATATCATGTTGTGGTTTGGAATAATCATTTGTTCTTTTCATTCGCATTAGGATGATTAGGATTATCACTAAAATACCTTTTACATGCAGTAGAATAGGAATCATCACATGTATAACTCTTTGAATGCTGCTATCCATCCTAATCATGGGCAGAGACTACCATTATAAAACTGTTCTTCAGGAAAGTTGGTTGCAGTCTTGACATCTACCTTGGTTCATACATGTTTGCCACGGATTAGGAAATTACTTTTTGTATGTATGCTGAACAGTTGTGCATAGCAATATCACCAGCAACATTTAAACCAACCCCCAAACACAGTTCTTTTCATTTGCTATTTTTTTTCCTCTCAGTAATAACTTACTATTCCCCCTACAATTCCACGCTTGTTTCTGGTCCATGCCTATTTGTCATGATTCATTTAGTTTGTGTGAAAAGCAATTAACCCGGAAACACTTTTCATTTCATTCCATGACTATTCTTAAGATGTACTTCTGTAAATGTGCTTTAATGGGCATTTGCCATAGGGTGGTGGCAGAGAAGAATTGTTCACACAGCTTTTTAAATGAAAGGCAAGGTTTTATTTTTTCATGTGGAGCAGGTAAAAATAGAAAAGACAGTAAAATGTGTTTTAATCAGTCCGTCTGTTAGGTAAACAGTGTAGATATTCCTTAAAAGTATTCCCTAAATGGTTTCCATGTCCCAGTTAAAGGGAACAGTATTGTTTGCTCCATATTTTATTATATTATTTTTTTATTGCACTGATGTCAATGATTTACAAATGTCAGCACTAGTTCCCTTTTCTGTTTGAACAGTAGAATGTTAGCATCCACTAATTTGCTATTGGATGGCTTTTTATAATTTCTGTTGGAAAGTTCATCCAAAAATTATAAGTACTTATTTGGTTCAAGTCCCCCTTTGTGGCCCAACATTTGGTCAGGCTTCTCTTGGCTTATGGCAGTGTTGCAAACATGGAATAATTGATTTATCAGGTGGTCTGCAATATTTGCTTTGCAGACCACCTGTTTGTAGGTAATATATAATAAAAGAATTGATATGACAATGGGGTGTTATTTTGTCTTTCTGGTGGCTGGGACATGTATAAATTGCTTTCTATATACCCAATGAAACTCGGATGCATGGCATCTGTTATGAGACCAGTTGACAATGAAACAATATAGCAGTCTAGAGAAATCCTATCTGACGCTGAGGAAAAGATAGGTCACCTCGGAGAAGATATTTTCTTCAGCAAGGGTAAAACATTTGGGACATAAGGCTTCTGGGAATACATGGTTTGCATTCTATAGCTTATTACAAGAAGGCAAAAGAACAAACGAGGTGGGAAATGCTGAATCAGACTGTCAGCATAAAATCCTGGGGAATCGTTTCCTGAAAGGTTTAAATGGTCCCACCAGTACATGGGCAATTGTGCGCTAATGGTTTCCACTATGACTTTACAGAAAGACCTGATATGTGACCTGCAAAAAGTGAATTCAAAGTCTATAGCCCCTTGGCTTTTAGGTTGCCCCCACTCTTTTTTTATTTATTTATTTTGATTAATAACCTTGCTATGAAGAGTTTTAATGTCCACATTCTTTGTTAAAGAACAGTTCATTTGGGATTAAGAAAGCAATAAAGTGACCAGAGAGTTCAGGCCTCACAATAATTGTAGCTCTGAGAGCACTTCAAGGTCACTTTTTTTTTTTTTAATTTCTGTCCTTAGCTGAGGGCACATAGCATTGATATGGCACTGTCATGGTGCAACATTGTGCCCATTAAACAAACTACTTTGACCCTAACATTGCTTAAAAAAAATGCCTTTTCTGTTCATTTATTTTTCTGTGGGTGATGACTGTTGACCATTTGCCTTAGAAACATAAACTATTTTATATTGTGCTTGACTTGATTGCATGCCACTCTTGCGTTTTTCCTACCATTTGCACGGCTTTGTAGATTTTAATGTATGTTCTGTTACTGACCACTTATATAATGCCAACACATTGCAGAGCAATTGATAATATGAAAACCTGGGATCTAAATTGGCAGGCAAGGCTTGCAAATTGAAACAATATTCTGCTTGCAACAGTTTACAATTGAAAGGAAAAAATTAGGGTCTCTAGCCATATTATAAGAATGCATTGTCCATTCTGAAACTGTAATGTGTTTATATGTCACTTGTGGTACCATAATTAAATAGGTTTATTTAAAAACCAGACTTATACATGTCCACGATTCAAGAAAGGAAGTCATTGAAATGTCTTGTATCTGCCCACACACTTTAGTATAATAAAGATTAATGCTCAAATAGCAACTATCTGGCTGGGGTAATTCCAGCAAAATAACTTGAACCAGCGAGTAGTCACTAGATAGCTTGAGATTCATGCAATGCATATTCAGACACAGATGTGTCTCTACATGATTGGCTCTGACTACATAAGCAATCATCTGTTAAGGAGCGTTAAGTGTGCTTGGTCATGATGTGTATATATATATATATATATATATATATATAATACACAAAAGCCATGAATATCCTGTAAATCATATCCTTATAAACGGTGAGTTCTGATGTCATCAGTTATAAACGGTGAGTTCTGATGTCATTTCTGTCACATGACTCATTGAAATTTGTGTATTATAATAAATAAAGTACCCCCAGTTGCAAAATATGAGGATATTAGAAGTTACCTCGGAGTTCCATGACCTGTATAAAAACACTCGGCCTTCGGC